>NC_064641.1:357577372-357880403 GCF_023864345.2 Schistocerca serialis cubense | reverse complement strand
AGGCTAAAATATGTGCACTTTACTTACGGTTGGTAAATCACTTTATTTTGTTCTCTTTAATTCTGAACCGGCAGTAAGTGAAAGATTACGGGCTGCCAATGCTTGGTGTATGACCACTGCCACTAATAATGATAATAATGCCGTGTACAGAACTATAGTACCCCTTATGTAGTTACTGTTGTGTAGAGCTGTTAATTAGTTCATTTATGTGTTTCGAAGTGAGCAATCAAGCAATCGCTTGTCTGTTGCAGGAACCATCTACAACTTAGGGAAGAACTGAAGATATTTAGCGTTAGTTTCATACACGTCTTACCTTTACCGTCACCAGTGTACGGTACAAAGCGAGACTCGTATGTGTGTAGTAGGTGTGTTCAAATGGTTCAAATGGCTCTGAGCACTATGGGACTTAACTGCTGTGGTCATCAGTCCCCTAGAACTTAGAACTACTTAAACCTAACTAACCTAAGGACATCACACACATCCATGCCCGAGGCAGGATTCGAACCTGCTACCGTAGCGGTCGCGCAGTTCCAGACTCCGGCCGGCTGTAGGTGTGTTCAGCTTTTTATTTCCTTAATTAAACTGGATTTATTAGAAGAACTTGAAGTTGATATACTTCTTGTTAAAAGAGACAGTAACATTTTGAACGATCAGTTGGAACTCGCGCGTAAGCACTTCGTTTATGTGTTTAAACGGCTGCTGACCGTCACGTACTATGTGTTTACCGATCTCCTCTAACATCGGTGAATGTGCCGTTTTCTTCAAAAAATGTCTTCTCTACTGTTGAGATACTGACATTTCATATCACTGGGTTTCGTTTTTCGTGGCCTCTTGAACATATGTTCCTACAATTGCTATTCCAAAAAAATTGTATTGTACAGTTAGAAGGTTCTGATTTTCATGTTGTGATGTAACTTTATCCATTTTATTCTTTCCTCCACGTTTTTGCAACGGAAGTAATTTTTTGTAATAGATTTGGTAACTTCTGGACACTAAATTTACGTGCTGTATCACTCTGTTACATAAACGTTTTCAGATAATTTTATATTTAGTGTAAACCTCTAAAATTATTACTTTTATTACTGGCCTCCTGTAAGAGTCTCATTTTGCTTTAGAGTAAAATTACTTAAAACCAGCAAGACGCAGTGCTTACGCGCATGTATATAGCGCCCACTGCTTTCCAATTTTCCTTGAGCTTCCTTAGTGTAAAGCGGAAGTTGTTCTATTTTGTGATGTTGTTTTAGCTCATATTTCCTCTTCTTTCCCAACGCATTTGTAACAGTTGCCCACTGTAAGTAGAACTCTAGCCTCTGCACTCTGAATTTATGTAGAGTGTTGCCGTGTCAGCAGATGTGTTAGTAATTTTTATACGTAATGTATACCCGTAAATTCATTGCATTTTTAGTAACCGAGGAAATTACATTCTCACTTTAAAGTAAAATGCTGTTATTTAACATAAGCAATGTGTAGTTCTTAGGCGCATGTATTTAACGCTCTCTGCAGCCCAATTTTTCCGGGTCGCTTGAGCCTGTACCTTTGAACAGTTGGCCTTTGTCTCCGGCATGGTGAATACTTAGGTTATGTTAATATTTTATCATTTTGCTCCTGTTAAATTTTATGTTGACAAGAGCCTTTATCAGTGGGTGAATACGTTTGCGAATATATTCTGACGTACGCTAAGTGTAATCTGGCTGCTTCCTTAAGCCATAGCATGTGATGTTTCTGCTTATTATATCAATTTTGTATATGACAAGAGTCGTTCGGCTTCAGCTAACGTAATTTACCTCCATGTGATGTAATAAGTGAGTACGCTTATCTCACAAATAATTTTCTGTGATTAAGATGTTTGTTATGTTGTAAAAACAATTTTTGTAACCAGTAATATACGTTTTTAGAGCCCGCTCCTTCTGAGGAAGATTTTTTAGAAATATCGAAACCTGGGTCAAGGAGTAAATAAACCTTTGGTTTCCAACTGGTTGGCTGATTTTTTCAGTAGTTACAGTTTTTCAGTGGTTTAGTTTCCTGACTGAAAATGTGATTTTTCCTCTCGGCGGCGGAAGGGGGGGGGGGATGGGGAATAATCCCCAGGTTGGGCACCACTGACGTAGTCGAATAAACGGAATTCTTTCCAAAAAACAAAAATACCTGGTATTGTTTGAACACACTTGTATAACGCGTGAAAAAAAGACCGAAGAGAAGGGCTACGGCACTGAGGCCGCCAGTAGTGTAGCCTACAGCGCATTTTCCGCAGCAGATCGTGGTTTATGTACTGGACCTATGGCAGGCGGTACCTAATGTCTGTCATAAGGATGCCTTTCTGTTACAACTACCTCTTCACCCACTTCCACAGGACAGGTGTTACAGCCTCTCCAATCTTCCCCTGCGAGGGCTATCGTGACAACGAGTCACAGTGCACAAGAGATTAAGTTGAAATATTAATTTCTTACCTTTATCATCATCATCCTTGTACGAGAAAAATACTGCTGACAGAATTATCGTGGTCGTTTTAAGAGATTGTGTATGTAATTCTGTTCACAGTGAAACCTTCTCTACCATTGCACGGTCCTCTTTTATTCTTACCTTATGGAAGTCATCGCATAACTAGAAAATCATTAAGCAGTTAGTGTATATGTATTATTTTTATCTTTTTCCTATCAATAAACTAAAAATATTGTATTTTTTTTTTTTTTTGCTGTCTATCACGATTTGTCATCATCAGTTATTGTGCACTTTGTTAGTGATTATACTTTTTTTTTGGTAATCTTCAAGTGTGCTCCTTAGTAATAAGGAGATGGCACCAGATTACGTACATAAAACGTCAATGAAACCTGTGGAGCATTCTGTCCGAAACATTTCGTTACAGTTACACGTACCAAGAGCAATATTGTAAAGGAAGAAAGGCAGGAAAGCACTGAAATCCCTGACAGGCCGAAGAAATTGATTGATGTTGAGCGCCTGTATGATACGGTCATCAAAAGTATTCTCAAGTACAGCAGAGACACTCGCTGTTGCTGACCTATATGAATGGTCAGAGAGAGATGGAACCGTCGACAGGCAAGCCTGATTCCTTGGTGTGTCTGCTGCCCATAAGTCATTGATCACAAGAACGAACACGAAACATCTTCTTGAGACGAGCAAATGAGGTCGTCATTGGTGTGCGGGGCAGAAAACCAATGTTTTCTGGAGTGGTTAGTTACGGTACCATTTATCACAAGGATATGAACCTGGAGTATGTGTGGTGGATGCTGTTGTCCTGTGTCGCAGCTCTAGTGGAATTCGGTCGAGCAGGGACTGCTGGCTTTACTCGATACGAAATGAATGTATGTCTTGGTGAAATCAGTTTAGGCAATTTCCTCTTGCTGACATTGAGAGCAAAATTTGTAAGCGGAACATATCTGCATCAGCATAATAGTGCTTCTCTCCTTAAAACAAGCACCACGGCATCATCGGCCGACGAAAGTCAGTTGGATGTGCTGAAATGTTCAGCTCAAGCACCGACCGGAATCCTAAGGAACACCGTAGCGAAGAGCTTTAATAGAACGTCGATTGCGTGGAAGGACATTTCACACTTAAACATCCTACTATAAGTATTCGTAACGCTTCAGAAGGAATGTAAAAATCGGAAATATGGTGAAGTTCACTTTTTTATTCGTCAAACAAGGATTGATCAGTTCTGTAGTTATTAGTCTGCTTTCATGTTAACATCCTGCTTCTATTTTACTGAGCTACACGCGTACTGTAGGATAAACCACATTTCCTATCTGTCGGCTACCGGCGCTGTTATTTATTCGTCCTTTTCAGAGAGCAGTAACAGAAAGAGGCGGGGGCAGCTCCATCACGAATTAGGGTTACGAAGAGTTGAAAGAGAAGGAGCCACCTACCCTATGTTGCCTGGCAAGAAGAAATTCAACATGAGTTTTCTTGTTTTGTGAAACTTTCTCGATTTGGCACAGAGACATCTTTGACACCAATTACATTACGTTTATGTTGTGGTAGTCCATGTCTACTAACATACGTTTAGTGCAAATTTCATAAATCACGTATTTCATTACAATTTCAAATTAATCACCATACCTTCACTGCGCGATAACAGCAGTGAAGTTACTGATGACAGTGCCACTAAAGCAGAGTTATTAAACATGGTTTTCCGAAACTCCTTCACCAAAGAAGACGAAGTAAATATTCCTGAATTCCAATCAAGAACAACTGCCAAGATGAGAAACATAGAAGTAGATATCCTCGATGTAACAAAGCAGCTTAAATCACTTAATAAAGGCAAGGCCTCCGGTCCAGATTGTATACCAGTCAGGTTCCTCTCAGAGTATGCTAATAAAATAGCTCCATATTTATCAATTATATACAACCGCTCGCTCACAGAAAGATCTATACCTAAAGACTGGAAATTGCTCAAGTCATACCAATACCCAAAAAGGGAAGTAGGAGTAATCCGCTGAATTAGAGGCTTATATCACTAATGTCGATTTGCAGTAGGGTTTTGGAACAAATACTGTATTCGAACATTATGAAGTACCTCGAAGAAAACGATTTATTGACACATAGCACGGATTCAGAAAATATCGTTCTTGTGAAACACAACTAGCTCTTTATACTCATGAAGTAATAAGTGCTATCGACAGAGGATGTCAAATTGATTCCGTATTTTTAGATTTCCAGAAGGCTTTCGACACCGTTCCTCTAACGTTCTTCTAACAAAACTGCGTGCCTACGGAGTATCGCCTCAGTTGTACGACTGGATTCGTGATTTCCTCTCAGAAAGGTCACAGTTCGTAGTAATAGACGGGAAGTCATCGAGTAAAACAGAAGTAATATCCGACGGTCCCCAAGGAAGTGTTATAGGCCCTGTATCGTTCCTGATCTGTATTAACGACATAGGAGACAATCTGAGTAGCCGTCTTAGACTGTTTGCAGATTACCGTCTTGTCAAGTCATCAGATGATCAAAACGACTTGCAAAATGATTTAGATAAGATATCTGCATGGTGCGAAAAGTGGCAATTGACCCTGATTAGAGAAATGTCAAATGTGTGTGAGTTCTTAAGGGACCAAACTGCAGAGGTCATCCGTCCCCAGACTTACACACTACTTAAACTAACTTATGCTAAGAACAACACACACACCCATGCCCGAGGGAGGACTCGAACCTCCGGCGGGAGGAGCCGCGCAGTCAGTGACATGGCGCCTCTAACCATTCGGCCGCTCCGCGCGGCGGATAGAGAAAAGTGTGAAGTTATTCACACGAGTACTAAAAGAAATCAGCTAAATTTCGATTACGCGATAAGTCACACAAATCTGAAGGCTCTAAATTCAGCTAAATACTTAGGGATTACAATTACAAATAACCTAAATTGGAACGATCACATAGATAATATTGTGGGTAGAGCAAACCAAAGACTGCGATTCATTGGCAGAACACTAAGAAAGTGCAACTGGTCTACTAAAGAGACTACTTACACCACACTTGTCAGCCCTATTCTGGAGTATTGCTGTGCGGTGTGGGATTTGCATCAGGCGGGACTGACGGATGACATCGAAAAAGTATAAAGAAGGGCAGCTCGTTTTGTATTATCGCGAAATAGGGGAGATAGTGAATTGGATTGGCAATCATTAAAACAGAGGCGATTTTCGTTGCAACGGGATCTTCTCATGAAATTTCAGTCACCTCTTCCGATTGCAAAAACATTCTGTTGGCACCCACTTACATAGGGAGAAATGATCATCACGATGAAATAAGAGAAATCAGGGCTCGCACAGAAAAATTTAAGTGCTCGTTTTTCCCGCGTGCCGTTCGAGAGTGGAAAGGTAGAGAGACGGCTTGAATGTGGTTCACTGAACCCTCTGCCAGGCACTTTATTGTGAATAGCAGAGTAATTAAGTAGATGTAGATGCAGATGAACTGTTAGTCCACTTATCCCACTGTGAGACAAGGTAGTGAATGCCTTCATGGAAAACTGTAAGCGGTTGCCTACGGAACCATAATTGTATCCAGGCGTGCACCTGTTCGTCCGAAGCAAATTGACGCCCACGAATGTCTCTTGACGGTACCAAAAATATGGAACCGCATGGCGAGAGATTGGGGCTGTATGACGGATGTATAAGGGCCTCTTAGCGAAATTTCTGCAGCGTATCCGAAAGAATCTTGGCAGCACGTGGGCGGGCATTATACTGCAACAATATTTGGCAACGGTTCATATGTTCCCTAGGTTGTTGAGACTACCATCCAGAAGTTTTGCTGGGAAGGCGGGCGCTACATGTTGTGGCGTAGCAAGACAGCCACGCCACGGAAGTAGCCGAAAGGCACGCGTTTAGTTCACGCAGGCAAGAGATAGGTCTGTAACAGGATACGTAATGAATGCTATAAAGAAAAGTACGTAGCTTCTGGAATACTTAACTTTAATCCACCCTTGTTGTATACATCGCTCTTGACGATACAAGTGAGACTCTTTAGATACAAGCTATGTAAGGCTAATGGCGCCTTGCTAGGTCGTAGCCATGGACTATTCTAACTATCTGCTCTGCAAATGAGCGAGGCTTCGTCAGTGTGCATCGCTAGCTACGTCGTCCGTACAACTGGGGCGAGTGCTATTCCGTATCTCGAGACCTGCCTTGTGGTGGCGCTCGGTCTGCGATCCCTGACAGTGGCGACACGCGGGTCCGACATGTACTAAGGGACCGCGGTCGATTTAAAGCTACCACCTAGCAAGTGTGGTGTCTGGCGGTGACACCACACTACACATTCTCCTCATGCGGTTTTCATATTTTTGGAGCCCTCTAGAAAGACAGTTGAGGCCGCTGATTTTCTTCAGACGAAGAGTTGCACGCCTGGGTACGATCATGGTTCCGTGGGCAACCCCAAGCTCTTTTCCATGTAGGCATCGACCGTCTTTCCTCACAGTGGGATAAATGTATTAAGATTTATGGCGATTAAATGTGAAATAATAAAGAGTTTACTTACGCATTTCCATCTGCCTCGCCTTCATTTGAATGCCACTTGTAGATGAAGACTTGAGAATGCTGATAGGCCTGAGTTAAGGTTGTCATCATCATCATCATTATCATCATCATATCATCATCATAACCATGATGATCAACATATTTATCTGTAAGTATTTTCTAACGAATGTTAAATCTTGAGGTTTTACAAATTTCAACTGAGTCTTTTCGTCGTGGCCTGATGAAGCAGTCACACGTGTGGGAGAGTATTTTGTTAAATGAACAGGAAAAATATTTAGTCCGTTGTCAGGTGTTCAAAGGGCTGTAGGTATTTTGGTAGTTTTGACGATTATTCATTTCATATGGAAATGGGTTAAACAATTTGTATACAATTTTGCTACAAGAGCGAAATAAAGTGCATCAATGTTTCATAAGTGTAAATATTGCTTTTGGTGAGTCTACTGTGAGTAAAACAAGGCTTTGCAAATGGTACAAGCTTTTCGAAGAAGGTTGTGAATACGTTGAAGTTGACGAACTACTTGGATGCCCCAGAACATCAACCGAAATAAATGAAAATTCGCCGAATCATAATCAAATAAGTCGCTGTGGATGAGGGCATATCAACCGGCTCCTGCCATGAAATTGTTTCGAATGTAGTGTTAAATCTGTTCCAAAATTGTTGAATTTTGAATAAAAACAGCGGCGAATGCAAGCTACTCAGGAGTCACTAGATGAAGACAACGTTGTAGAGTTACTAAAACGACTTAGAACGGGTGACGAAACATGAGTTGACGGATGCGTCGGTGACGCTCAATCGTCCCAGTGGAAGCATTCTGGATCGCCAACCGGAAAAAGCCAGACAACTGCGGCCTAACGTGCAAGTTATGCTAGCAATTTTCTTGTGCTTGAACAGTTTAGTGCATCATTAGTTCCTGTCATAACGTGAAACGAACAGTAAGGAGTCCTATTTACCAAGATAAACGCCGTTTTCCTGAAACAATCGGAAAACAATGTTTGATTTTTAGCGGAGCAATTCATGGTTTTTGCACCACGATAATCCATCCTCTCATATTTCTTGTGTGTTCGTGACCTTTTTGCCAAAACAATGTCCTAGCCTCCATATCCGCTTCATGTGACCTTTTTATTTTCCCAGAAATAAAGAAAACTTTAAAAGGCAACCTTTTAGGAGCATAGGTGCTGAGCTTCCCAAAGATAGAGTTCCAGATATGTTTTTGGAATTGGAAGAAGCGCTGGTATAAGTGTACAATCTAGAACGGGGAATGTTTTGAAGACGATGACATTAAAGGTTCATATGGTTCAAATGGCTCTGAGCACTATGGGACTTAATGTCTGTGGTCATCACTCCTTTAGACTTACAACTACTAAATCTAGCTAACATAAGGACATCACACACCTCCATGCCCGCGGCAGGATTCGAACCTGCGACCGTAGAAGCAGCGCGGTTACGGACTGAAGCGCCTAGAACCGCTGGGCCACAACGGCCGGCCATTAATGTATACCATTAAATCAGTCTACAGTTAGATCTGATATTCACCACAATAATCATGTTATTTCTTCATCTACATCTACATCTACATAGGTACTTCGCAAGCCATCGTATGGCGCGTAGTGGAGTGTACCCTGTACCACTATTTGTCATTTCCTTCCCTGTTCCACTCACAAATAGAGCGAGGTAAAAACGACTGTCTTTATGCCTCCGTATGAGCCCTAATCTCTCGTGTCTTATCGTCGTAGTCGTTACACGCAATGTATGTTGGCGGCAGTAGAATCGTTCGGCGGCAAGCTTCAAATGCCGGTTCTCAAAATTTTCTCAGTAGTGTTTCTCGAAAAGAACGCCGTCTTCCCTCCAGGGATTCCCATTTGAGTTCCCGAAGCATCTCCGTAACACTTACGTGTTGTTCGAACCTACCGGTAACAAAACTAAGAGCCCGCCCCTGCATTGCTTCGATGTCTTCTTTCAATACAACCTGGTAGGGAGCCCAAATACTAGAGCAGTATTCAAGTATAGGTTGCACCAGCATCCTACATGCGGTCTCCTTTGCAGGGGAACCACTCTTTCCTGTAATTCTTCCAATAAACCAAAGTCGATCATTCGCCTTCCTTACCCCAGTTCTCAAATGCTCGTTCTAATATCGCTTTGAAACGGTGTGCCCACACATTTAAACGACTTGAATGTGTCAAGCAGGACACTAGTTATACTGTATCCGAACATTACAGGTTTGATCTTCCCACTCATACGAATTAACTTACATTTTTCCGCATTTAGGGCTGGCTTCCATTCATTACACCAACTGTGAATTATGCCTATGTCGTCTTGTATCTTCCTATAGTCACTGAACTTCGACACCTTACGTACACCACGGCATCATCAGCAAACAACCGCAGGTTGCTGCCCACCCTGTCCGCCAAATCATTTATGTATACAGCGAACAGCAGCGATCCTATCACGCTTCCCTGGGGCACGAGCGATGTTTTCTAAAAGCGTGCTGATTCGTGGACATAAGCTTCTCTGTCTCAAGAAAATTTATTATATTAAAATTGAGAATATGTTCAAAGATTCTGCAGCAAACTGAACTTAGAGATATTGGTCGTTTCTTTGCTTCCAAATCTTTGGACTGGTTCTCTGTGCCAGATATGATTATTACTATGTCGTCCGCACGAGAGGCTGTCCATGATGCCTTCAGTGCCAGCACCCTGACTGAATTTCCTAAAAGTAGTGTTGTTGTCCACACACATTGTTCTCTTAATTTCCTTGCTTCTATTAAGGATTTGCATCGCCAGTAAATTATGTAATTTCTCTTTACCAGAATCTTTCTATTATTCACAGATCTCTTTCAGATAAATCTCATTTCACGCCTTGTCTTGTGCAAAATATCTTTCTGCCAAGGAAAATGGAGATTTAATTTTACAGAAGTAAGTTATTTCCTCGATATCATCATTATTTTTTGATTTATGTAAAAGTCCTCAATCTTTTGTCGAATTACCGATTTTGTAAAGCTGTATATAGCGATGGGTCTCTTCCTAATGTTCTTAGAGCTCTTTCTTGGTGACAATAAATCGTGTGCCCTAGTATGGTAAGGCTAATTTTTGTATAAACTGTAGTCCTTTGACTGGGACTGGCAATATTAAACAAGAGTTTTTTGTGTCAACTCTTTAATACAGGCTGCAATTACATTAGAGATCGGCGAACGCTCTTTACTCCGAAACACCTGTTCTTTGTATTGTGCACATTTTATTATGGTGTAGTACGCTTATCGATCATATCTAAATAATTAAGTATATCAAAAAACATACAGATTAAACTGACTGACGCTGGAAGCCAAAATCACATGACCAGAAGCAATGTAAATCACACCACACTGCTGGACGAGGAACGGGTAACTGATCTTTGGTGTGCCTGTAGGGTAGTTGCAGCGTTCTTCCGATAAAGGTCACTTCGTCCACCAAGAGCTCTGCTCGCTCATAAAATTACCGACAGTTTATACGATACTGTTCCATTCTGGTAATTGTCGAGCACAGAAAACTTGTGCCCGAAGTCGACCGACTTCCATCCATTTCGGCCGATCCAGAGCTAGAAGGCCTTCGTCCGAAGCGTTGTGAACAAACTATAGTGACAGTGCTGCTGACCTACGTTCCGTGTTTTCAGAGCATATGCGGTTTACACTCTCGGTCCTCTTTTTAAAAATACAAGCACCGGTCGAGGTCTCTCGGCGCTCTATGTCCGTGCCTATCTGGCCTACGCCTAAATACGACCTTACGCTTACAGCAGCAGTCAGTGAGCCCAAAAACTAAGCTTTCCAAAACTTTCTTCGCAATTAAGTTGCCCGCTGGACACTCCAATCACATTATAACTACGTGCCAGACAGCTGGATCAATCAGTCCAAGACGTGAGCCCCATACGACCTCCTCGTAAGTAAAGCTGCCCGTTGAATCATCCAGTCAGATTAAAAGTATGTACCGGACTGGAACACGACTGTGATCTTACCTAATGAAGAGTTCAGGAACGCTTCTCGGTCTACTCCCGAATTCAGTCTGCAGAGCAAGTCCCTCCCTCTTTCGCATGGGCAGTGAGGCCTTCCTAGAGAGTTCAGTCGAGAAAAGCATCGCCCGTAAAAATCGAGGGTACTGATTTCAGTCCCGATCCAGCACAGAATTTTAAATCTGTCACGAACTGTCAACAGCGCTTGAAGAAGGTGAAAATACTTGGTTTGCAAAACCTGCTTCTAGCCGGAGATAGTGAGAAAGGCAACTTATCAGATCATGAGACCTGAATTTCTCCCGGCGTATGTAATTTTCAAATAACTTAAGGCAATGCAGCCTGGTGACGTCGTCTGCAAGCTGAGGTATTAAAATTCCTTACGCAGCGATTTCCTGCTGCAGTTTGCCTTGAAAAAGACAGGGTTGTCCCCCGTCGTAATATTGGCCGATGTTGTCTACGTCATCCGGCTACATTCCCGTAAGTTATCTTATTATCAGATCATCCCCATTCATCAGTGTTCCTTCTTTCGCGGGCCACATCCAGTTCAAAATGGTTCAAATGGCTCTGAGCACTATGGGACTTAACAGCTGAGGTCATCAGTCCCCTAGAACTTAGAAATAATTAAACCTAACTAACCTAAGGACATCACACACATCCATGCCCGAGGCAGGATTCGAACCTGCGACCGTAGCAGCAGCGCGGTTCCAGACTGAAGCGCCTAGAACCGCTCGGCCACCAAGGCCGGCGCCACATCCAGTCATTTTAATTGTAGAGTGTTGACATCCCATTTTGATACAGTTGCATTTTTATGAGCAATATCAAACTTAAGACTGATAAATAAGTATTTTACGTGCTACAATAACGAAAATGTGTTTCGTTTGCAGTGAAAAGGCTCATATAAATGGATCCCTAAGAAATAAGAACAAGGAAGCATTTTCACTGTCACTCTCAAGTGGTAGCATTCCTCTTTCTTCTTTTTTCTTGACACTCTTCCCTGCGGCGTCTCTGATTTCAACAGAAGTCTAAAAAGAAAACTTTGCAGTTTCGTCATTCTTACGAGTTTCAATCTTTAGCGTCGTCTTTCCAGTACATGTGCGTCTTTTCAACTCATTATTTTATTTATGCGTCTCTTAAACACAGTTTTTCTGGTAGTTATGGTGTACTGCTTTTAGAAATGTAGAGTATTCGGCATTGATGATGAGAAGATATCAACATAAAAAAATATTTTCTCAGACCCGCAACTCTTACATTACGAATCTCATATTCTGCTCACAGTTTTTTCTTTCTCTTTGCTGTCATAGAACATAACTTATGGACTGTCGTGAAATTCACTTGTACGAATGGAGTATGCTGAACAGAATATGCGTAAAATTAATGAGCAACTCGTGTTCACCAGACTTCAGTAGTTTCAATAGGGTTTGTTGCCTTGCCTCAGTTTCATTAAAAATTTATCCTTCTCCTTGCATATTGAATGTTTTTTCAACATATTACCAAGTTTCCATTGAGATCTCGCCTAATATACTATTTATACAAGTCAGCGTCAGCGTAAAAAGAAAGTCTAAACCTCTTTTAAGGACGTTGTTTTTATAGGAATTGTTCGGCTGCCTGATGCAAGTCTTTCTATCTATCGGCACTTCGGCGACATGCACGGCTCCGTAAAGAAAGTGATATAAAATGACTGGAACAAAACAAACACCCAGCACGTCACAGATCCTTGGATCAACACGGCCAATTTGCATGCTGATTACGCGTAAATATGTAAGTAGAACCCTCATGCCTCATATCACTACTCTAATTTAGCAAAGTAGTTAGTCTTTGCGCGACTTTTAAGCATTAAAGCTGCAGACTTTAACTAACGACGCTGTCGAGAAATATTCCTATGATCAAAACCAAATCTTGCTGAGAAGACGTGTCCTGCAGTGCGCTACTGCCGAGTTAAATACTTCAACATTACAGGACATACGAAGTACACATCACATGTGATGATCGTAGTGCCGGCCGGTGTGGCCGAGCGGTTCTAGGCGCTTCAGTCTATAACCGCGCGACCGCTACGGTCGCAGGTTCGAATCCTGCCTCGGGCATGGATGTGTGTGATGTCCTTAGGTTAGTTAGGTTTAAGTAGTTCTAAGTTCTAGGGGACTGATGACCTCAGATGTTAAGTCCCATAGTGCTCAGAGCCATTTGAACCATTTGATGATCGAAGTGTTCACTCAGACAAGTGAAGCAGGGAATACAGCCCCTCGACATTGGCCGGTGATAAGAGTTCTTTCGAAACGCTGACCAGGCGGTACATATGCTGTTCAAGGTCGACTATGTCGTTCACCAGACTAGCAGACAACACACTTCCCATATGCTGCAGATCCAAACGTCTGTTGGATTTAGATCAAGAAACCTGATAGGCCAATGCAACATCCCTCAACACCGCCTGCCATCTACCATAAACTGACGTACCACACATCCAAACTCAAGTGACCTTTCGCACCAACTCCAAAGAGAGGAGAAACACTAAACAGTATATTTCCCAATAGTACCCTGCAGCGTGTCCCTCGAGACAGTCAAGTATGCTGTGCCATTCAGTTTTCTGGATAAGATGCACGAGCTCATCACAATATCATCGGTAATTCCACATCACTCACTGAGTCCAAATCTGTATGATGATTAGCGGCAAGCATTTCATTAGAGTTAACATCTGGCTCTCCCAGTATGAGACATCGTTGGCCACATAAGGTTGCAGTAAGGATATATTTTGTTCAACGCATTTATCTAGTACCCACCCACTGTAGGACATATGGTCCTAGGAATCACCCTACAATTTTTGTTACAAATTTTGAGAAACACTCTGTAGAGGGTACTACATAGTAAACGAGAAAATTCGAGTAGTAACAGTAATAAATATAAAAAGGCTGTAGTATTGAGTGATCCTTTAGTATCAGCTCTGGAAAAGTATTTTCAGAGTTTTCCATTGACCTCATTAAATACCTAAAATTTACGTAAAACCCATCCATGAATGCAGTTATGAGTTACGAGTGTTTTACGTTATCCGACATATAATATTACCTTAGCTTAAATATGCTAACATATGGCCCATGTCCTTTCATAGTGTCCACTGTGCGTCAAGATGTAAAAATTGCTGAAGCCTGTGTTCGTAGTGGTGAGATGTTTGATGATCAGAAACGTGGACATATCAGCCAATTTTTATACTCACTTGGTGTCCATCTTCTGGTGTAAAGACGATGTGATGTTAGCGAGCCTCCACAGTGCCACAACCTGTAAAGAGCCAGTATGAACATGGAGAAAGAAAGCGCTAAAATCTGCAACATAATATGCAAGGAACGTAAAATCATGTACCACAGCTGTCTGAGAACAAACATCGAGGCGTACTGCCCGAGATTCCAAAGAAGATCTCGTAAATAACAACAGTTGCGGTAGCATAAACAGCAATCAAATATCTGGTACAATTTTTTAATGTTGCTTGTGGCAAACCTTTCACGGTAGTATAAGGTCGGAGTCCAAGAAACATTTCTGTTCCTAACGTTTCATCTAAAACTGTGGTTAACATCGTCAGAGGCGTTGCTCCTCCGTTGAGTCTTGCTGACTCACGGGTCGGATGTCTGAGAGCGACATATATATATACTGTAGAAAAAGGAACGCTGCCGGAATTCTCAAAAAGATACCTTTTTTGGATGTTTTAGTTATGAGGCAGACCGATGGAAGTGCGGAACATAAAGTTTCATGAAAAGTAACCCACACGGACAGATATCTACGTAAGAACTTTAATCATCATCCACAACAAAAGAGACATTCCATTAGAAGTCTTGCCGAAAGAGCCAAAAGGATTTGCACGCCGAAGTACCTGGATTTCGAAAAAATGGCTACCAGGAGCAAGAAGTAAACAGAATTCTACGACCAAATAACTGAAGGCTGAAGGGCAAGTATGAAAAACAACGACGAAGAATACAGTTTCTCTCCCTTTTATTAAAAAAGTAACAGATCAGAACCGAAAAATTTTTCAGAATGATAACATTAGACCGGATTTCAGACCAACCAAGAAAATAGGTCAAGCTATCCGATCTGTGAATGCTAAACGCCCTCCTCTGTCAGCATGCGACATATATAAAATTTCGTGTACGTGTGATAAACTTTATATTGGAACAATCAAGAGAATCTTGACAACACGGCTAAATGAACACAAAAGTCTGCCGACGAGGGTAAATAGACAGATCGACCATAGCAGAGCATGCTCTTCAGCCAGAAAGTCGTAAAGTGAAGTCTTCTGAAAAAGAATTTTGTGAACGACGACGAAATATTAACCACGGCTGTGTAGAGAAGCCATTGAAATATATAACCGCAGGAATGATTTTAACAGGAACGAAGAGACCATGAACTTAGCGACATACGGACAGTAGCTCTGCAGAATCGCTAAACAGTTTTTTTATCTTTTACAAGACGACAATTGATAGTTAAGTTTCACCTTCGACAAGGATCATCTCTGCTTATTACGCGTAACTCCGGCCACGCCCCTTTTTCTTCATTACATGTGTCGCTCTCAGGCTTCCGATCCTACAGTCGGTAAGACTCAACGGAGGAGCAACGCCTCTGACGATGTCCAGAGCAGTTCTGGACGAAACGTTAGGAACAAAAGAGTTTCTTGGACCATGACCTTGTATCACGAAAGGTTTGGCAGCAGCAATATCATCCAGTCGCGACAGCCTTCATTCTATCATAGTTTTTTCAACGCCTGAAGATAAGCACTAGGGGCTCGAAAAAGCGTCGCTAATGAATAAATGTGTAAGATAGCACATTAATTGGGAAACATGTACATACGTTTCATTATAACACAGCCACTATAAAAAATTTTATGGCACGTTACTCTGCAGCAAGGCCGAAGTCATTTACTCATGAAATCTGCGACGGAAGTTCAAAATGTAAGTTGCGCATTGTTACGGCAGTGAAATTCCTGTGAACAACGGTCGAAACATTGTACCAGTCGTTCAGATGATAGAAATCCGATCCTTGCTCACGGAGCCCATCGAGAACGAATGTATGGATGTCCTCATAGTTGGAAAATATATTTTCTCCCAGACGTTCTTTCCGTTTACCGGAAAGATTGCCTGGACTTTGTCTCGTGCGGTCGAAGTCGAAGGCTTTCTTTCCTTGTCATCACCGACGTCTGTGCGGTCTTAGCCAAGCTGTTGACACCATTTCACTACGGCTGGACACGACACTGCGAATTCAGTCCACATACTCCCCGAATTTCACGGTGAATTGTCTGCAATTTATATGTTTTGTCCACAAGACTCGTACTGTCCGGCGCACTTTAACTTTGGACTATGTTTCCACTTGGCGCTCCACTTCACTCCCACACTGTGAAGCCCCTGTCATCCGTTCCGCAGTAGAACTGTGTCCGCAGGAAACCAACAAGATCTATTCTCTTCGGACAATGTGCCACTCCCGTTGGGTGTATGATCTTAGCATCGAACAACATGGACGGATTTAACTTCCAGTGCTCTACAGAAAACATCTTCGAGTAATAATTACGCTAGATACACATCTGTACACGTACTCTCACTGTATGGTGTTGTAGCGCTTAAGGAGAAATTTAAAAAAATGTATATTCGCTGACTACCGCTGTATCTGTGCTCGTTAGATCCATTCAAGTTGGCGTAGGTGCGAAACTAACGCGCTCTTTCACACAGTCTGGAAGTAAGACCAACAAGACTGCGAGGTCGAAACATCGGGAGGGCCATCTTGCGGACACCGTTAGACCACTGCAGCGCTGCTCTGGTCAGTGTCAACGTCTCATGGTTCTTACATCTTGCGTCTACAGGGCGTGTCACTAACTGTTGCCACCAAACGTAACTGCGAAAGTATGATAGGAGGTGAAAAGTTTGTTGGACGAAAGTTGCATGGGACAACGGGGGCCATAATATGACATTGGTATTTTTTTGCTCGATGGGGTCGCTTCAGAGATATGAAGGTCAACTTTTGTTTTTTTATTGTGATGCTATAATTTGGTACTTATTTTCTAATAGCGGCTATAGAGACGAATCCAATGATGTGTAACAGTAAGGTCTTTGAAGGCCGACAAAGGTCACAAAGGTGGCATGAACGTCCATTTACAGAACGTTTTCGAAGTGATGACCATCGGTATGAATGCAGTGCTGCAATCTTCTTATCATGGATTGAGTGGTATTCCTTATCACATCGGCACTTATCGAAGCACATGCTCTGACAATTCTCTCTCGAATATCTTCAGGTGTAGTTGGAACGTTTTTATAAACAATGTCCGTTACGAATGCCCACAAGAAAAAAACCAGAGGCGTCAAGTCTGGCGAACGAGCCGGCCACGACACATCTCCTCCGCGTTCAATTCAACGATTTGGGAATTGTCCCTGCAACTAATTTCTAGCCATCAGCGAAAAATGTGCCGGACACCCATCGTTTTGAGACTACATTCTGTTGCTTGTACCTAAAGGTATTTCTTCCAATAACAGACGTAATGTTTCTTGCTGGTGTACTTCCTACCTTCCTTCGATGAAATAGGGGCCTATAATTCTGTTCTCCTGAATCCCACACCATACATTGACCGACCACGGTTTGTGGTGTACAGTTTGCCGCAGCCAACATGGATTTTGAGTTGTCCAATAATGCATGTTATGCAGATTAACATTTCCATGGTTCAGTAAATAAAATCAAATTAATAAATGTGTCATCCCTCTGAATCTGAAGCTGAGCCCATCGCCAGAATTCAATGAGACGCATACAATCCGTACCAGGTCATTCTTGGTGGAGGCTGATATGGTAAGGATGATATTTATGGCGATGCAGAAAACGAACAAAATTGCTCTGGCTCATGCCAGATTCCCTCGCGATTTGACGCGAACTAACACAAGGATGTCGAACCACAGAGGCAAGAGTACCAATTTCCGTTTCCTCGTTAGTAATTTTCCTTTTCCGGATATGTTTCCAATGCGTTAAAGGTCCAGTTGTTCTCAATTTATCATTCACATATTTAAATGTACGACGTGTAGGGTGAGTACGTTGAGGATATCTTTCAGCGTATAAATCTCTAGCTCTCACTGAATTTCGTTGGCATTCTCCGTAAATGAGAAGCATCGCTTGATTCGACGATACTAGTCTTACCGTTCCTATTAGTGTTGTATTGCGAAACGGTCCAATGGTGTTTACGTGTCAGTGGCACGTTAGGTGGATACGCCGTATTCGGCGAATATTTACTATTTGCACGATATGCGAGAGAGAATTCTTAGAGCATGTGCTTCGATAAGTGCCGAAGTGATAAGGAATACCACTCAATCCATGATAAAAAGATTGCAGCACTGCATTCATACCAATGATCATCACTTCGGACACCTTCTGTAAATCGACGTTCATGCCATCTATTTGACGTTCGTTGAGCTTCAAAGACAAAGACCTCACTGTTACACATCATTGGATTCGTCTCGATAGCCGCTAACAGAAAATAAGTGCCAAACTATATCATCCCATACAGTCCCGATCCCTGCACACGCGACTTCCATATGTCTGGAGCCCTGAAGGAAGACAGTCGTGGCCATCAAAAATGGTTCAAATGGCTGTGAGCACCATGGGACTTAACTTCTGAGGTCATCAGTCCCATATAACTTAGAACTACTTAAACCTAACTAACCTAAGGACCTCACACACATCCATGCCCTAGGCAGGATTCGAACCTGCGACCGTAGCGGTCGCGCGGTTCCAGACTGTAGCGCCTAGAACCGCTCGGCCACTCCGGACAGCTCGTGGCCATCGATTTGCTTCGGAAGAAGAGCTGCACGCCTGGGTATAATCATGGTTCCGTTGGCAATGGCCAACATTTTTCCATGAACGTGTTGACCGTCTCGGCTCACAGTGGGATAAATGTATAAACAGTTACGGTGATTACTTTTGAAATAATACGATTCATTCTTTTCAAAGTATAATATTTTCCGAAGTATTACATGTACAAATATGGTTGATGTACGAATAGAACAAAAATGTTCAAATGTGTGTGAAATCTTACGGGACTTAACTGCTAAGATCATCAGTCCCTAAGCTTACACACTACTTAACCTAAATTATCCTAAGGACAAACACACACACCCTTGCCCGAGGGAGGACTCAGTCCATGACTGCAGCGCCTAAGACCGCTCGGCTAATCCCGCGCGGCCACGAATAGAACCGTAAACTCATCAAACTTACATTTTGCTCTCTACAAATGTTCTGCGAGTGTCCCTATGGTCACACAATAGATGTCCAAGCGGTAATCAAGTTCGTTCCATACCTTACGTAGCAACATACTGTCAATGATCATCACATTAACATTTGATGTTTTCTCTGAGCTGTCCCAGTGTTCTTGACAATGGGGGGTACGCAAACACGGTCCTTAATATATCCCCAGAGGATAACGTCGCAGTGCGTTAGGTCAGGCGACCTGTTGGAGCTGGTGTCTGGTGGTGAGGGGGGCGAAAGAACGGAGCCACATCACCTTCACCGCTGCTCCCAATGTAGCGATGAAGAAGTTGGTCGTTTCAGTAGTGACGAACATCTATGGTCGGTCTGGGTGGAAGACGAAATTCTTGGAATTAGCAGTCAGTTGTGGAAACCATCACAACTGCAGTATATGTAGGTAAAAGAGGTATCCGTCACAGTCTCATACAGTTTCGTCTGCGACATTGTTCAGAAGACATTAACCTTCGGCGAACCTCCTCCACCAGTCAGAATTCCATAAGAATGTGCAGTGCCTCACGCTCTCTGACATTCTAGCGATTAATCTCTCTAGGTAAATGGAAGGTTGCTTTGTCACTGTTTACTGCTCTCTTATACAGCAGTCACAACTGTTCATGTAATACTTTGCAAAATACAGAGTTTTTAAATGAATTAATCATTTAGAGCAGTCTTGTGTTTAGATACACCGATATCAAGAAGTTGATGACTGCGACTAGAAATAGTGTGACAGACGAGTGTTATGGGAGCACGGAGGGTTCACGCCAGGTGCCTTGTAATCGAAATAGTGAGCGTTGGTCGTTATCGGGAGATAAGGTGGGGGGTGGCTGCAACCGCAGCGTTTGACGTGCACTGAGGAAGGTATTGTCCAAAGTCAGGGTCAGGCGCCTTCACTACCGCTATGGAACTGGGCTCCAGCACGTTCACTGGAAGGCCTACAAAGCTCTCCAAAAGTATGGTCGTGGCTCGCAACTGTAGACAGTTGTAAGGGAATTAACAGCATCGACACCTTTCCGATAAAGTGGTTGCCACCAAACTATCAAAAAAATGGTTCAAATGGCTCTGAGCACTAAGGGACTCAACTGCTGAGGTCATTAGTCCCCTAGAACTTAGAACTAGTTAAACCTAACTAACCTAAGGACATCACAAATATCCATGCCCGATGCAGGATTCGAACCTGCGACCGTAGCGGTCTTGCGGTTCCAGACTGCAGCGCCTTTAACCGCACGGCCACTTCGGCCGGCACCAAACTATCGTCCTATCTCACTGACGTCAATATGTTGTAGAATCCTAGAACATATTCTGAGATCAAAATAATCTGGTCTACGTCCACATCATACTCCGCAAGTCACCTAACGGTGTGTGGCGAGGGGTATTTCTGGTACCCTTCCCCGTTCCACTCGCGAATGGCGCGTGGAAAGAATTATTGTCAGTAAGCCTCCGTATTAGCTCTAATTTCTCACATTTTTTTTTTTTTTTTTGGTCATCAGTCTACTGACTGGTTTGATGCGGACCGCCACGAATTCCTTTCCTGTGCTAACCTCTTCATCTCAGAGTAGCACTTGCAACCTACGTCCTCAATTATTTGCTTGACGTATTCCAATCTCTGTCTTCCTCTACAGTTTTTGCCCTCTACAGCTCCCTCTAGTACCATGGAAGTCATTCCCTCATGTCTTAGCAGATGTCCTATCATCCTGTCCCTTCTCCTTATCAGTGTTTTCCACATATTCCTTTCCTCTCTGATTCTGCGTAGAACCTCCTCATTCCTTACCTTATCAGTCCACCTAATTTTCAACATTCGTCTATAGCACCACATCTCAAATGCTTCGATTCTCTTCTGTTCCTGTTTTCCCACAGTCCATGTTTCACTACCAAACAATGCTGTACTCCAGACGTACATCCTCAGAAATTTCTTCCTCAAATTAAGGCCGGTATTTGATATTAGTAGACTTCTCTTGGCCAGAAATGCCTTTTTTGCCATAGCGAATCTGCTTTCGATGTCCTCCTTGCTCTGTCCGTCATTGGTTATTTTACCGCATAGGTAGCTGAATTCCTTAACATCATTGACTTCGTGACCATCAATCCTGATGTTAAGTTTCTCGCTGTTCTCATTTCTACTACTTCTCATTACCTTCGTCTTTCTCCGATTTACTCTCAAACCATATTGTGTACTCATTAGACTATTCATTCCGTTCAGCAGATCATTTAATTCTTCTTCACTTTCACTCAGGATAGCAATGTTATCAGCGAATCGTATCATTGATATCATTTCACCTTGTATTTTAATTCCACTCCTGAACCTTTCTTTTATTTCCATCATTGCTTCCTCGATGTACAGATTGAAGAGTAGGGGCGAAAGGCTACAGCCTTGTCTTACACTCTTCTTAATACGAGCACTTCGTTCTTGATCGTCCACTCTTATTATTCCCTCTTGGTTGTTGTACATATTGTATATGACCCGTCTCTCCCTATAGCTTACCCCTACTTTTTCAGAATCTCGAACAGCTTGCACCATTTTATATTGTCGAACGCTTTTTCCAGGTCGACAAATCCTATGAAAGTGTCTTGATTTTTCTTTAGCCTTGCTTCCATTATTAGCCGTAACGTCAGAATTGCCTCTCTCGTCCCTTTACTTTTCCTAAAGCCAAACTGATCGTCACCAAGCGCATTCTCAATTTTCTTTTCCATTCTTCTGTATATTATTCTTGTAAGCAGCTTCGATGCATGAACTGTTAAGCTGATTGTGCGATAATTCTCGAACTTGTCAGCTCTTGCTGTCTTCGGAATTGTGTGGATGATGCTTTTCCGAAAGTCAGATGATATATCACCAGACTCATATATTCTACACACCAACGTGAATAGTCGTTTTGTTGCCACTTCCCCCAATGATTTTAGAAATTCTGATGGAATGTCATCTATCCCTTCTGCCTTATTTGACCGTAAGTCCTCCAAAGCTCTTTTAAATTCCGATTCTAATACTGGATCCCCTATCTCTTATAAATCGACTCTTGTTTCTTCTTCTATCACATCAGACAAATCTTCACCCTCATAGAGGCTTTCAATGTATTCTTTCCACCTATCTGCTCTCTCCTCTGCATTTAACAGTGGAATTCCCGTTGCACTCTTAATGTTACCACCGTTGCTATTAATGTCACCAAAGGTTGTTTTGACTTTCCTGTATGCTGAGTCTGTCCTTCCGACAACCATATCTTTTCGATGTCTTCACATTTTTCCTGCAGCCATTTCGTCTTAGCTTCCCTGCACTTCCTATTTATTTCATTCCTCGGCGACTTGTATTTCTGTATTCCTGATTTTCCCGGAACATGTTTGTACTTCCTCCTTTCATCAATCAACTGAAGTATTTCTTCTGTTACCCATGGTTTCTTCACAGCTACCTTCTTTGTACCTATGTTTCCTGTGATGGCCCTTTTTAGAGATGTCCATTCCTCTTCAACTGTACTGCCTACTGCGCTATTTCTTATTGCTGTATCTATAGCGTTAGAGAACTTCAAATGTATCTCGTCATTCCTTAGTACTTCCGTATCCCACTTCTTTGCGTATTCATTCTTCCTGACTAATGTCTTGAACTTCAGCGTACTCTTCATCACTACTATATTGTGATCTGAGTCTATATCTGCTCCTGAGTTACAATTCCTTAATATTCTTCCCGTGAATCGGTGTCCAGCAACTGATTTTCCTACTATTTGATTTATGCGCTCATTCCACCTACGGTCAGTCTGGATACTTACCCCAAGATATTTTACTCTAGATATTGTTTCGAGCAATCTGTAATCAATAGTGCAGTAGATTTCTCTTCCTGTGTACGTGCAAAATGTTACATTCATTTGCATTCAAGCTCAACTGCCACAGCCTGCATCATTCATCAATCCTCTGCACGTCATTCTGCAAATCGATACTGCATACTGGCGTTGCTACTTTGTTATATACGAGGGTTGGAACTTTAATAGAGGAAACTATTTATTTACAGCTCGTACAAAATAGATAAGTATTTCAAAGTTTTACTGACCTTCAAAGTAGTCACCAGCATTGTGTATAACCCGTTGCCAGCAATGTGGAAGTCGTAGGATACTCTTAGCAGTGCCAATTGTGTTGACAGTTCGAGCGGCACGGTCTATTTCCCGACGAATTTATAGCAGTTCTAAAGCCAATGCCGTGAAGTGCTTCCTTCAGTTTAGAAATCGAGTTGAACTCACGAGTGCTTAAATCAGGGGAGTGCACTAGGTGGTATAGCACTTAGCAGCCCCATCAGTCAAACAAATCAGTGACAGCTTGCACTGTACGTGCTTGAGGATTGTCCAGCAAAATGATGGTCAGGTCCAGCAGAAAGTATCATCACTTCTGTCTCTATGCTGTTCATTTTTGGAACACAACCTACGAGCAGCTTAGAGACAGCTTGACTAATGGGGCTGCTAAGTGCTATATCACCTATTGCACTCCGCTGACTTAAGCCTTCGTGAGTTCAACTCGATTTCTAAACTGAAGGAAGCACTTCACGGCATTTGCTTCACAACTGCTATAAATTCGTCGGGCAATAGACCGCGCAACTCAAACTGTCAACACAACTTGCACTGCTAAGAGTATCCTACGACTTCCACATCGCTGTCAACGGGTTATACGCAATGCTGGTGATTACTTTGAAGGTCAGTAAAACTTTGAAACACGTATCTATTTTGCACGAGCTGTAAATAAATAGTTTCCACTATTAAAGTTCCAAGCCTCGCACTTACTAAAAAGAATGACCTTCTCCCCGCCAGCCAGCATGGGTTCTGCAGTACATCTTGACTTACTAAAAGCATTTAATTAGAAACCATGCCAACGATTACTAACCAAAGTACAATTTTGTGAAAGAGCAAACAATATTTGTGATTGGACTGAGGATATATGAGTAGCAAGGGCGCAGCATGCCATTTTGGATGGATATTCATCGACAGAAGTAGGAATATTTTCAGGCGTACCCCAAGGAAGCGTGTTGTACGTATCTATGACCGGACAGACAATATGAATAGCAGCCTCAGACTTCTTGCAGATGATGCAGTAACATATAATGTAGTACTACTTGAAAAATAATGAATAGGAAAATAGGAATGCGGGTAAGCTACTACAAACAGCATAGTGAACGCATTATTGTGGCCAAGATAGATACGAAGCCCACACCTACTACAGTAGTACAAGTTTATATGCCAACTAGCTCTGCAGATGACGAAGAAATTGAAGAAATGTATGATGAAATAAAAGAAATTATTCAGATTGTGAAGGGAGACGAAAATTTAATAGTCATGGGTGACTGGAATTCGAGTGTAGGAAAAGGGAGAGAAGGAAACATAGTAGGTGATTATGGATTGGGGGACAGAAATGAAAGAGGAAGCCGCCTTGTAGAATTTTGCACAGAGCACAACATAATCATAACTAACACTTGGTTTAAGAATCATGAAAGAAGGTTGTATACATGGAAGAACCCTGGAGATACTAGAAGGTATCAGATAGATTATATAATGGTAAGACAGAGATTTAGGAACCAGGTTTTAAATTGTAAGACATTTCCAGGGGCAGATGTGGACTCTGACCACAATCTATTGGTTATGACCTGTAGATTAAAACTGAAGAAACTGCAAAAAGGGGGGAATTTAAGGAGATGGGACCTGGATAAACTAAAAGAACCAGAGGTTGTACAGAGATTCAGGGAGAGCATAAGGGAGCAGTTGACAGGAATGGGGGAAATAAATACAGTAGAAGAAGAATGGGTAGCTTTGAGGGATGAAGTAGTGAAGGCAGCAGAGGATCAAGTAGGTAAAAAGACGAGGGCTAGTAGAAATCCTTGGGTAACAGAAGAAATACTGAATTTAATTGATGAAAGGAGAAAATATAAAAATGCAGTAAGTGAAACAGGCAAAAAGGAATACAAACGTCTCAAAAATGAGATCGACAGGAAGTGCAAAATGGCTAAGCAGGGATGGCTAGAGGACAAATGTAAGGATGTAGAGGCCTATCTCACTAGGGGTAAGATAGATACCGCCTACAGGAAAATTAAAGAGACCTTTGGAGATAAGAGAACGACTTGTATGAATATCAAGAGCTCAGATGGCAACCCAGTTCTAAGCAAAGAAGGGAAAGCAGAAAGGTGGAAGGAGTATATAGAGGGTCTATACAAGGGCGATGTACTTGAGGACAATATTATGGAAATGGAAGAGGATGTAGATGAAGATGAAATGGGAGATATGATACTGCGTGAAGAGTTTGACAGAGCACTGAAAGACCTGAGCCGAAACAAGGCCCCCGGAGTAGACAATATTCCATTGGAACTACTGACGGCCGTGGGAGAGCCAGTCCTGACAAAACTCTACCATCTGGTGAGCAAGATGTATGAAACAGGCGAAATACCCTCAGACTTCAAGAAGAATATAATAATTCCAATCCCAAAGAAAGCAGGTGTTGACAGATGTGAAAATTACCGAACTATCAGCTTAATAAGTCACAGCTGCAAAATACTAACACGAATTCTTTACAGACGAATGGAAAAACTAGTAGAAGCCAACCTCGGGGAAGATCAGTTTGGATTCCGTAGAAACACTGGAACACGTGAGGCAATACTGACCTTACGACTTATCTTAGAAGAAAGATTAAGGAAAGGCAAACCTACGTTTCTAGCATTTGTAGACTTAGAGAAAGCTTTTGACAATGTTGACTGGAATACTCTCTTTCAAATTCTAAAGGTGGCAGGGGTAAAATACAGGGAGCGAAAGGCTATTTACAATTTGTACAGAAACCAGATGGCAGTTATAAGAGTCGAGGGACATGAAAGGGAAGCAGTGGTTGGGAAGGGAGTAAGACAGGGTTGTAGCCTCTCCCCGATGTTGTTCAATCTGTATATTGAGCAAGCAGTAAAGGAAACAAAAGAAAAATTCGGAGTAGGTATTAAAATTCATGGAGAAGAAATAAAAACTTTGAGGTTCGCCGATGACATTGTAATTCTGTCAGAGACAGCAAAGGACTTGGAAGAGCAGTTGAATGGAATGGACAGTGTCTTGAAAGGAGGATATAAGATGAACATCAACAAAAGCAAAACAAGGATAATGGAATGTAGTCTAATTAAGTCGGGTGGTGCTGAGGGAATTAGATTAGGAAATGAGGCACTTAAAGTAGTAAAGGAGTTTTGCTATTTGGGGAGCAAAATAACTGATGATGGTCGAAGTAGAGAGGATATAAAATGTAGGCTGGCAATGGCAAGGAAAGCGTTTCTGAAGAAGAGAAATTTGTTAACATCCAGTATTGATTTAAGTGTCAGGAAGTCATTTCTGAAAGTATTCGTATGGAGTGTAGCCATGTATGGAAGTGAAACATGGACGATAAATAGTTTGGACAAGAAGAGAATAGAAGCTTTCGAAATGTGGTGCTACAGAAGAATGCTGAAGATTAGATGGGTAGATCACATAACTAATGAGGAAGTACTGAACAGGATTGGGGAGAAGAGAAGTTTGTGGCACAACTTGACCAGAAGAAGGGATCGGTTGGTAGGACATGTTCTGAGGCATCAAGGGATCACCAATTTAGTATTGGAGGGCAGCGTGGAGGGTAAAAATCGTAGAGGGAGACCAAGAGATGAATACACTAAGCAGATTCAGAAGGATGTAGGTTGCAGTAGGTACTGGGAGATGAAAAAGCTTGCACAGGATAGAGTAGCATGGAGAGCTGCATCAAACCAGTCTCAGGACTGAAGACCACAACAACAACAACTTGAAAAATGTTGCACAGATTCTAGTTCGTTTTTGATAAAAGTTCAGAGCGGCACAAAGATTGGCAAATTACTTTAAATATCCAGAAAGGTAAAACTGGGCACTTCACAAAACGCATTAAATGGTATCCCACCCTACAACATCAGTGAGTCACAAATGGCATTAGTCGCCACATACTAATACCTGAATGTAAGAATCTGTAACAATATGAAATGGTATGATCATTTACGCTTAATCCTAAGTAATTCAGGTGGCGTACTTCGTTTCATAGGGAACATACTCGGAAAATGATGCCAGCTTACATATC
Organism: Schistocerca serialis cubense; assembly: GCF_023864345.2. NCBI lineage: Eukaryota > Metazoa > Arthropoda > Insecta > Orthoptera > Acrididae > Schistocerca > Schistocerca serialis. The sequence continues at coordinate 357,853,154 of NC_064641.1, read as the reverse complement.
ACTTGCGTGCCCCTTTTTTAGAGCATTGCTCAAGTGTATGGAACTCATAACGAATAGGACTAACAGGGAACACTGAACGCATACAAAGATGCATGGTACGAATTGTACGGCCTTCTTTAATTTTTATTTTATTTTTGTTTATTTATTGCCGGCCGCTGTGGCCGAACGGTTCTAGGCGCTTCAGTCCGGAACCGCGCTGCTGATGCGGTCGCAGGTTCGAATCCTACCTCGGGCATGGATATGTGTGATGTCCTTAGGTTAGTTAGGTTTAAGTAGTTCTAACTCTAGGGGACTGATGACCTCAGATGTTAAGTCCCATAGTGCTTAGAGCCATTTGATACATTTTGTTTATTTATTTTTTGAGCTACATACATGTTGTCCGCGGTCTATACGTGATTGGAAAGCAAAGAGACAGTAACATGTATTACAATGGAAAGCACCCTCTATCATGCACTTCACAGTGGTTTGCAGTGTATATATGAAGATGTAGAAGTCGGTCAACGTAAAACATGCATTTTCAGTGTGTGACCTTTGGTTTTTAAATTTAAAAAAATGTTCGTTCGCTACAACAAAATTATTGTATACAAACACTCTGAAGATTAGTGTTACAATAGACTCTTCGAACTCCACTCTGGTTTACGGGGCACTTCCCTTTCTGTGGCACTTCCCTCCCTCCACCTTCGGAATTTCACCCAACCAATTGCAGAACAGCAGCGCGTTCACCACTCGAACAACAAGCAATCGGGCGTCCCGTGGAAACGACCTAGTCGGCCAATCCTGCAAACACCGGAGCACCAAAACCAAAGATGACAAAACAACTGTCCGAAGAGACTCAAAAAAGGCCTTTATCAAGACCATCACTAGTGACAACTTCCTGCAATATTGAAGGCTTATCTGTAAATAAAGAAATTTTATTACCTGCATGTGCAAACGAAGCAACTGTGATGTTTTAGTGGTACAAGAAACACACAGAGCACCAACTAGCCATAGACCAAAAATACGGGGCATGAAATTAGTTCTTGAGAGACCACACGAAAGGTACGGAAGTGCTATATTTGTGAAACCGAACTTAGACGTATGCTCCTGTGCTCTGACCTGCGAAGAAAATATAGAAATTTTAACTATTGAGCTACATTCATGTACTGTAACATCCATGTACAAACCACCCAGTGCGAGGTTCAAATTTACGGAGCCTGGAAATTTCCATTCAAAAGACATTAAAGTTGTACTAGGAGATTTTAACTGTCACGGTATCGCATGGGGTTATAAAGAGACAAATGACGATGGCGAAATGCTGGAGATCTGGGCAGACCAGGCTAAACTAAAATTGATACATGACCCAAAGTTGCCTGCATCATTTAACAGCGGAAGATGTAAACGAGGATATAATCCAGATAACATCTTTGTCTCCGAAAAGGTATCCCTGCAAACTGTAAAGCAAATTGAGGACCCAATTCCAAGATCGCAACACAGAGCAATAACTTGCTGCATTACTGCAGTAATCAAATCAGATGTAATGCCCTTCAAGAGACGCTTCAATTTCAATAAAGCTCACTGGGAACTTTTCACAGAGGACCTTGATAAGGAGATCTTGGAAATTAAACCAAAGATACAATCATATGAAACTTTTATAGATCTTGTCAAGAAAATCTCTCGACGCCGCATACCTAGAGGGTGCCGCACCCAGTATATCGCTGGACTCAACGGTAGCAGCAAGGAAGCTCTGAAAAAGTATGAAGAACTGTACAATAAGGACCCCTTCTCAGAGGAAACGATCCAGGCAGGTGAGGTACTGATGTCTGGTATCTCCGAAGCGAGAAAGGAAAAGTGGTGTAACCTCCTACAAGAGACGGACATGAAGTACAGCAGTAGGAAGGCATGGAAACTGGTCGAAAGTCTCAACAACGACCCAACAGAACCACAACCAAATTACAGTGAAGTTACACCTGATCAGATAGCTCACCAACTACTCGTGAACGGAAAAACTGAAAGGAAGATCAGGAATGGCAAAATTAAAAGAAAATTGAACGAGGAGATTAGCTTCCTAGCTCGCCCGTTCTTCATTCAGGAGCTACAAGATGCCATCAACGATTTGAAAAACAATAAGGCCGCTGGCCTCGAAGATCTGAGATCTGAGCAAATTAAGCATTTTGGACCGGGAGTACAAGCATGGATCCTAGAGCTAATGAATAACTGTATTACAACAATGCAAATTCCTAGACTGTGGAAGAAAGCTCGGGTTATTGCGTTACTAAAACCAGGGAAAGACCCAGCTGAAGCTAAAAATTTCCGGCCTGTCTCAGTGCTTTGTCATTTATTTAAAGTGCTGGAGCGAATGATCCTCAAACGCATAGCTGATTATGTGGACAAAGCCCTCATTAACGAACAAGCTGGATTTCGACCAGGAAAATCATGCTGTGGCCAAATCCTTAATCTCACACAGTACATTGAAGACGGCTATCAGAGGGGAGAAGTAACTGGGGTCGCATTCCTGGATCTCTGTGCTGCATATGACACGGTTAACCGTAAGTTGCTTACCCAGAAAGTGTATAATGTCACTAAGGACTACACCCTTTCTATGTTCGTGCAATGCATGCTACAGAACAGACGCTACTATGTAACCTCACAATCTAAAAACAGCCGATGGAGGACACAGAAAAATGGACTTGCACAGGGTAGTGTCTTGGCTCCAATATTATTTAACATCTATACCAATGATCTTACCATCAGCCACCAGACACGAATGTTCATATATGCTGATGATGCAGCAGTGGCCACACAGGATAAAACCGTTGAACAAGTGGAGGAGAATTGTAGGGAAGCAGCCTACTCACGCTGTATAAAATTCACATCAGTCTTTCCATTGTGTGCCAGCCTAGCTCTGACGTCATAAATGTTGCACAATACTTTAAAAATCAAGTATATAACCTGAAACGGTTCTAGCATGTCAGGAGTAATACTAGATCAATATGTGTTGAATGTCAGTTAAATAACTGTAACCATTTTCGAAATTTGGACGTGTTTCTGTAAGAATCATTGGCGCAACAGAAAAGAGCTAGAAACTTAAAAATTTATATTTAGATTCCTTTTTCATAATAATTTAGTAGAAACAGTATTTTGGATCTCAGAAATTAAAATTTTAGTTGAAATTCATGATTTTCTGGTTTTTGTCTTAAAAAATTAAGGAAGCAAGATAGATTAAGTAGGCAAATAAATAAGGCTAGGATGTTTAAATTTAAGTAGAGGGGAGATCCGCTATAATCATAAAGATGTGAGAAGTTTCAATTGAATAACTATAAAACTATAGCGATAGCGTATCTCCAAAGGGCAAGTTCAGAGCTCGTCTACTGCGTGTAGTGTAATTAAATTAATTCTCTCGCCCAAAATATTTGACTTAGCCATGTCAGACTTTTATTATGATTACTTACCTGTGTGCTGAATGCACATTTAAATTGAGAGCTTCATCGGCCATCAGCAAGGAAAGCGATGATTTATTCAATAACTTAAAGTGGTGCATTACTAGCCCAGCGGCTAGTCGGGAGAGCCGATTTCATCAGGCGTTCCCTTAGCCGTCCGCACCGCGGCTTTATATATAAGAACGCTGCGCGAGGAAGAAAGGCCCCAGTTCTCTCCAGACGCTGAATAGCACACCATCTGTGTCGGGAGTCGCGTCGCGTCGGTATCATTGCTATAAACAGCCTCGGATGCCGTAATAAGTTACTCGGGATACGCGTAACCATGAAATCGTTTTCGAGTTAAGTGTTAATTCTGGGATAACTTTAATGATATATCTTCAGTTTGCGTATGTCGTATTTTCACGTGCCGCCGTGGGACAAACTTTCTACCATTATTTAGCGTGGCGTTTGATGAACATTATTATCAAATTATGGCGAGTATTCACTTAAACATTTAATTTGGACAGTTATAGTTGCATCAGCGCATTAGACTGAACTGCTCTGGTAGTTGGATTGTGTGGATTCCTTTTTTTATAATCTGTGACTTTCAGAATATAGCGAACGTTTTTACAGGATCGTTTTTGATTATGAATCCCAGACAATCTCCTAATTCCTCAGAGCTAAAAGCTGTAGCTATAAGTGTATTTCTCAGATGAAGTGGGCACTAGGAATTCTAATTACAGGCTTCGCGTTTTGCTAATCACTTTCTGGTTGCCAAAATTGTAGTTAGAGAGCCAGTGTTGAGAACGACAAAACAACAGCATAAATAATAGGAACATTTTTATAACGATTAATTCCACCCGCCGCCCCGCATATGGTTCATCGGCCGGGAAATGCATCTTTTCTGCATTCTTTACTACATTACATTCTACATTTATATAACAGCATAAAATCAACCCGCCGCCCCACAATTGGTGCATCGGCCGGGAAATGCATCTTTTTTACATTACAAACCTAACATTTAATTAACAAGTATTAATCCCACCAGCCGCCCCACAGAATCTCTCAGGAGCCTTAACAGAACTTGCTACCTATTACGACGGCAATAATCTCAAACCAAACCCTAGTAAATCTCAAGTATCCGCGTTCCATCTTAGGAACAAACAAGCCAAACGGAAACTCCGAGTCATGTGGCAAGGGGAAGAGCTGAAACGTACAAACAGCCCAAAATACCTGGGAGTAACATTGGACAGAGCACTTACTTTTAAGCAGCACTGTCACAACACTAAAAAAACGGTCTGTGCCAGGAACAACATACTGCGGAAGCTAACAGGTTCATCATGGGGAGCTCAACCACATGTTTTGCGCACCACGGGTATGGTGCTGAGTATCTCAGCAGCGGGATATGCGGCGCCACTTTGGAGGAACTCTGCTCACGCTAAGCAAGTTGACGTCGCCGTAAACGAAACTGTACGTATTGCCACAGGATGCCTCAAACCAACTCCCACAGACATCATTTATCCCATCATAGGCATAGCACCACCCACTATCCGCAGACAAAAGAATGATCCTCGACACCCGATGCATATGCACCGAAAACAACGTGTCCGGCTGAAATCCCGCAGGAGTTTCATTGAAACTACTGAAGAGCTCGCCACCAAGCCCGTCGCAAGGCGGCTATCTCTTTGGGAAGAAATGGTGTCACACTTCACAATGGAACTACTTGAGGAGGGATCTGCAGGATTTCAACTACCTTTTACAACTTGGAGGTCATTAAACCGGCTGCGCACTGGAGTAACTGGGTGCAAATCAAACCTATTTAAATGGGGTTACAGTGATAGCGATAGGTGTGAATGCGGAGCAATACAGGACTTGGACCACGTACTGATTTGCCCAGATATGTCTATAATATGCACTAAAGATGATATTTTGAAAGTCAATGACAAAGCAAACTACGTTGCTAATTACTGGGAAGGGAAGATATAATTGGTGCATCTGGATACGGAAGAAGAAGAATCTGAAACCAAGGTGCAGTCTGGCATTTCTCACATACGCCGATCATCGCAAGACCTTACCTTCGAGTATAATGACTTTTCTGGAGACTAGAAATCTACTCTGTAGGAATCAGCATGGGTTTTGAAAACGACGATCTTGTGAAACCCAGCTCGCGCTATTCGTCCACGAGACTCAGAGGACCATAGACACGGTTTCCCAGGTAGATGCCGCGTTTCTTGACTTCCGCAAGGCGTTTGATACAGTTCCCCCCAGTCGTTTAATAAACAAAGTAAGAGCATATGGACTGTCAGACCAATTGAGTGATTGGATTGAAGAGTTCCTAGATAACAGAAGGCAGCATGTCATTCTCAATGGAGAGAAGTCTTCCGAAGTAAGAGTGATTTCAGGTGTGCCGCAAGGGAGTGTCGTAGGACCGTTGCTATTCACAATGTAGATAAATTACCTTGTGGATAACATCGGAAGTTCACTGAGGCTTTTTGCGGATGATGCTGTAGTATATCGAGAGGTTGTAACTATGGAAAATTGTAGTGAAATGCAGGAGGATCTGCAACGAATTGACGCATGGTGCAGGGAATGGCAATAGAATCTCATTGTAGACAAGTGTAATGTGCTGCGAATACATAGACAGAAAGGTCATTTATCATCTACCTACAATATAGCAGGTCAGCAACTAGAAGCAGTTAATTCCATAAATTATCTGGGAGTAGGCATTAGAAGTGATTCACAATGGAATAATCGTATAAAGTTGATTGTCGGTAAAGCAGATGCCAGACTGAGATTCATTGGAAGAATCCTAAGGAAATGCAATCCGAAAACAAAGGAAGTATGTTACAGTACACTTGTTCACCCCTTGCTTGAATATTGCTCACCAGTGTGGGATCTGTACCGGATAGGGTTGATAGAAGTCAGAGAAGATCCAATAGAGAGCAGCGCACTTCGTTACAGGATCATTTAGTAATCACGAAAGCGTTACGGAGATGATAGATAAACTCCAGTGGAAGACTCTGCAGGAGAGACGCTCAGTAGCTCGGTACGGGCTTTTGTTGAAGTTTCGAGAACATACCTTCACCGAGGAGTCAAGCAGTATATTGCTCCCTCCTATGTATATCTCACGAAGAGACCATGAGGATAAAATCAGAGAGATTAGAGCACACACAGAGGCATACCGACAATCTTTCTTTCCACGAAAAATACGAAACTGGAACAGAAGGGAGAACCGATTGAGGTTCTCGAAGTACCATCCGCCACACACCGTCAGGTGGCACGTGGAATATGGATGTAGATGTAGATAAGAACCAGACACAAAGGTAAGGACAACTTGATATGCAACGCCGAATCTTAAGATTTGTAGTTCGACACCTTTCCACTGGTCCATCATAAATGACATGAATAAGAGTGCGGTACCGCAAGAAACCTGTGGCGCCAGGGAACATAGTTGGGGAGTGGAAGATTGGGCAGTTTACTACTGGTGGTGGTTAGGCTGAAACAAATTTTTATTTCAGTTTCTCTTATTTTTCCCATCTTAAGCAAGTCTTGCGATGTGGCGCCAATTAGTAACACCTGACATCCCTCGAGTGAGCAAAGTGCCAGGTGTGAAAACCTGACCATAACGACGACGTCGGCGTGGGTAGCACCCCACAGCTGCGGAGAGTACGAGACCGATGGAAAGTGGAAGCTCTGAAACACCAATATGATCTAACTTCAACTGGCACCGATCTGACAACTTTTAAAACCCCAAAGACAAAGCACCACATCGAGCAACATCTGTAAGTAGGCTCTTTATGTTTTCTTATTGGCAACGATACGTAGCGCTCTGTATGAAAATCACTGGCTGTGCTGTGTGCAGTCTGTGGCTAGTTTGCATTGTTGTCTGCCATTGTAGTGTTGGGCAGCTGGATGTTAACAGCGTGTTGCGTTTTGCAGTTGGAGGTGAGCCGCCAGCAGTGGTGGATGTAGGGAGAGAAATGGCGGAGTTTTGAAATTTATAAGACTGGATGTCATGAACTGCTATGTATATTATGATTTTTCAACACTATTAAGGTAAATACATTGTTTGTTCTCTGTTAAAATCTTTCATTTGCTAACTATGCCTATCAGTAGTTAGTGCCTTCTGTAGTTTGAATCTTTTATTTAGCTGGCAGTAGTGGCGCTCACTGTATTCCAGTAGTTCGAGTAACGAAGATTTTTGTGAGGTAAGTGATTTGTGAAAGGTATAGGTTAATGTTAGTCAGGGCCATTCTTTTGTAGGGATTTTTGAAAGTCGGATTGCGTTGCGCTAAAAAATATTGTGTGTCAGTTTAAGCACAGTCATGTATAATTTTTCTAAGGGGACGTTTCATACAGCGACCCTGCCAGGATACCTCACTGGAAACTTCTGATTTTTTTCTTGTAGTTTGTGTAATTAGTGTAGCTTTTGTTTTTTGCTAGCATGTAATTATAGAGAGAATCTCCTTTGTAGTTGCAGTCTTTCATTGCTGTACAGTAAAACAGTTGTGGCATGGATGTAGATTTGCACCAAGTATTTTGCAGCTGCACTTGCAATTAACTAGATATTATTTTCAGCGCTATGTTAATGTGTTCTCTTATTTTTGCTTTTCAAATTGTGCTTTTCTGTGTTATCGTGTGAAATATTGTGACAATAATGACGTGTGAAAAACGTAACACTCCAAACTATACTGAGAAATAATAGTGACGACGAGCGTAGCTTACCAGCACCACTGTGTAATGAATTAACAGTCATTCAAAGTAGTAATTTGGTAACTGTGCATAAGGAAATGGAGCGGGCGTCAAATAATGGTGTAGACAGTGAAACAATTAGTGAATAGGGTGGCATTATCTATAGATCGGTCGGCAACAGCTCGCCTCAGGAATCGGGAATGACAGAACACAATATTGCAAATACTGTAGACTCAGGTTTTGGGTTCTCACCGTTTTCTCAAATGAGTCAAGACACATTTTCCGCTTGTCAAAATGTGAATGTTGCCGGTGCAAATTCACTGTTGAAAAGCATAGAGGAACAGATTCCAGACACAAATACATTATTATTGCAATTAATGCAACAAATGAAACAAAATCAGAGACAAACACAGTAACAGTTAGACACAATGGAACAAAATCTTCAAAAGTTAGACACGATGGAAGAAAATCTTCGAAAGTTAGATAGCACACTTGAACAAACACATGAAAGTTTAACTGCTGAGTTACTTAAAATCGAATCGAAATGTCAAAAAGTCTGTAATGACGTAAAAACACAAATTTGTGAGCATTTCCAACCTATTTTTTCGCGTCATGGAAATGCATTACAGAATCACGAAGCAGCCATAAAAGAACTGCAAACTATTGTTCATGAAAATCAGCTAAAATTGACTCAGTTGCATCTACCGATTCGGTTACGCAACTTGCAAAAACTCAGGAAAAACTTAAAGGACACAGTAGATACGATTTCAACACAAATGGACACTCTGAAACTTGGTTCAGAAAAATACACTGAGGAAATAAGTACACTATCGGAGAAAGTAGCCGAACTTTCGAATCAGTTCACTAACTTATCTACAAAGGTAGATGATGATCTGAATGACACAAGACCTGTAGCCTTCACGGACACTGAAGAGTATGAACAAATTAGAAAATTCAAACAAAATCAAAATCAAATCAATACACAGTACAAAAGAGAAATCCGGGAAGTACGAGATCAGTTGGCACAAGTAATACAAAAATTACATATTTCAGAGGACACTCGCGCTCGAGTACGGGAAGAGGGACATAGAAATACGGAACAACCACAAAATAATAACACAGGACACTTCGGAAATTATGAAAGAAATTGGCAAGGCGCATTGGATTTTGAGATGGAACCGCCGAAACGAAGTAACAATGAGCGATGTGCAACTCGCCGACACGATGATTTTGACTATAAGCTGTTCTTTACTACATATAAATTCAAAACATTTAAGAATTCTGACAATGACATTCATCCACAAGCATGGCTTCATCAATTCTCTCATTGTTTTCCTCCCAACTGGTCATTAGAGCACAGGTTAGAATTTATGTGTGGCTACTTAGAGAATGAACCAGTTGTAAGAATGCGATCGGTCATTCACGATTGTCACAGTGAAGGAGAATTTTATCATGCCCTCCTCTCAGCGTATTGGTCTCAAGCTACACAAGACCGAGTAAAACATAGCATCATAATGATGAAACGTTTCGAACAATCTGAATTTTCCAGTCTCATGAAATATTTTGAAGACATGTTGCATAAGAATCAATATCTTTCAAACCCATACAGCCCCTCAGAACTCATCTGCATCTGCTTAATCAAATTGCCTGAACATTTACGACATATTAATTTAGCAGGACGTTGCAAAGACGACATTGAAGTTTTTCAGGGACTCTTACAAGAACTGGAAATTGACACTGACAATCGAGGAACGCGAGAACAGGAGCACAACAATTACAGGTCACATCTGTCACAATTCCGCGATGACAGAAATAATACACAACAAGGCTATCCTTACAACGTAAATCGTGACCAAAACAAACACCACCCGTATGACAACCGTTGGCAGAGTAGTAATAATTACAGGGAAAGATCACCTCTCCACGGTAATGACTATCACAGAGACAATCAGAGAAACAGACAATATGGGAACCAAAATAATTATTATCAAGGGAGAAAGAATAACTTTAGATGCAACGGTCCAGCGCGCAGTTACAATTCAGGGATAAATTCTCCACCACGTGACCGACAAGAAAGAAACTATGGAATCTACCGACATGACGACAGACGATATGATCGTAACGACAGACCTGAATTGCATCAGAACTGGCGGGATTCAAACAGAGCAGGGCCCTCTCGACAAGGTGAATTTCTAGAAGTCAGATCCCAAAATCCCAATAACGATGCGCGCCAACAAAGACACAGAGAATGACTCGCACCACAGGCAGCCACGTGTGCTGGCTGGCTCAGAGAAACACGCTAACCTTGAGAAAAATTTGAGCATTCTTTACCGATGTACCATATACTATATGATAATTCTGTTGAAGCTGGAGCTCTGCATAGTAGGAAGAGTAAAGGCTTGCACCACATTTCACATGTAAAACCGTTTATTGAAAGATAATCTGCTTTTTAACTTTGTCTTTGCCATATAACTTATCACTTTACATTACTAGTATGGTTTGTCAGACTTAGAATCTGTTAGCATGCAACAATGTTTGAAGTTAAATATTCAGTCAAGAACCAAGAGAACTTATTTAAACAGTAATTACAAATGCATTGTTATAGTGAAGAGACGACACAGTGTTATTGTGTGTGTACATTCTTGCTTGTTAGTTGCACAATTACGTAACGACTATAAGGCTCACATACTTAGAACATATACTGGTACTGCTAATGAGATTTTAATGTAACATTTTGGTTTACTTGAAAATACATTCTGGATTTAAAGTACCTTCTGTGAGATACCAGATGAGACAGTGGTTAGTTTATGTGACAGCTACACAATTTTATCACGACGCTACTAATGAGTGACAATTTACAATGTTACTTTGAAAGGAAACTGGCATTCTTCGGATCGGAGCGTGGAATGTCAGATCCCTTAATCGGGCAGGTAGGTTAGAAAATTTAAAAAGGGAAATGGATAGGTTAAAGTTAGATATAGTGGGAATTAGTGAAGTTCGGTGGCAGGAGGAACAAGACTTTTGGTCAGGTGATTACAGGGTTATAAATACAAAATCAAATAGGGGTAATGCAGGAGTAGGTTTAATAATGAATAAAAAAATAGGAGTGCGGGTTAGCTACTACAAACAGCATAGTGAACGCATTATTGTGGCCAAGATAGACACAAAGCCCATGCCTACTACAGTAGTACAAGTTTATATGCCAACTAGCTCTGCAGATGATGAAGAAATTGATGAAATGTATGACGAGATAAAAGAAATTATTCAGGTAGTGAAGGGAGACGAAAATTTAATAGTCATCGGTGACTGGAATTCGTCAGTAGGAAAAGGAAGAGAAGGAAACATAGTAGGTGAATATGGATTGGGGGGGAAGAAATGAAAGAGGAAGCCGCCTTGTAGAATTTTGCACAGAGCATAACTTAATCATAGCTAACACTTGGTTCAAGAATCATGAAAGAAGGTTGTGTACCTGGAAGAATCCTGGAGATACTAAAAGGTATCAGATAGATTACATGATGGTAAGACAGAGATTTAGGAACCAGGTTTTAAATTGTAAGACATTTCCAGGGGCAGATGTGGATTCTGACCACAATCTATTGGTTATGAACTGCAGATTGAAACTGAAGAAACTGCAAAAAGGGCAGGAATTTAAGGAGATGGGACCTGGATAAACTGAAAGAACCAGAGGTGGTACAGAGTTTCAGGGAGAGCATAAGGGAACAATTGACAGGAATGGGGGAAAGAAATACAGTAGAAGAAGAATGGGTAGCTCTGAGGGATGAAGTAGTGAAGGCAGCAGAGGATCAAGTAGGTAAAAAGACGAGGGCTCATAGAAATCCTTGGGTAACAGAAGAAATATTGAATTTAATTGATGAAAGAAGAAAATATAAAAATGCAGTAAATGAAGCAGGTAAAAAGGAATACAAATGTCTCAAAAATGAGATCGACAGGAAGTGCAAAATGGCTAAGCAGGGATGGCTAGAGGACAAATGTAAGGATGTAGAGGCTTGTCTCACTAGGGGTAAGATAGATACTGCCTACAGGAAAATTAAAGAGACCTTTGGAGAGAAGAGAACCACTTGTATGAATATCAGGAGTTCAGATGGCAACCCAGTTCTAAGCAAAGAAGGGAAGGCAGAAAGGTGGATGGAGTATATGGAGGGTTTATACAAGTGCGGTGTACTTGAGGACAATATTATGGAAATGGAAGAGGATGTAGATGAAGATGAAATGGGAGATAAGATACTGCGTGAAGAGTTTGACAGAGCACTGAAAGACCTGAGTCGAAACAAGGCCCCGGGAGTAGACAACATTCCATTCGAACTACAGATGGCCTTGGAGAGCCAGTCATGACAAAACTCTACCATCTGGTGAGCAAGATGTATGAGACAGACGAAATACCCACAGACTTCAAGAAGAATATAATAATTCCAATCCCAAAGAAAGCAGGTGTTGACAGATGCGAAAATTACAGTTTAATAAGTCACAGCTGCAAAATACTAACGCGAATTCTTTACAGACGAATGGAAAAACTGGTAGAAGTGGACCTCGGGGAAGATCAGTTTGGATTCTGTAGAAATGTTGGAACACGTGAGGCAATACTAACCTTACGACTTATCTTAGAAGAAAGATTAAGAAAAGGCAAACCTACGTTTCTAGCATTTGTAGACTTAGAGAAAGCTTTTGACAACGTTAACTGGAATACTCTCTTTCAAATTCTGAAGGTGGCAGGGGTAAAATACAGGGAGCGAAAGGCTATTTGCAATTTGTACAGAAACCAGATGGCAGTTATAAGAGTCGAGGGGCATGAAAGGGAAGCAGTGGTTGGGAAAGGAGTGAGACAGGGTTGTAGCCTGTCCCCGATGTTATTCAATCTGTATATTGAGCAAGCAGTAAAGGAAATAAAAGAAAAATTTGGAGTAGGTATTAAAATTCATGGAGAAGAAGTAAAAACTTTTGAAGTTCGCAGATGACATTGTAATTCTGTCAGAGACAGCAAAGGACTTGGAAGAGCAGTTGAACGGAATGGACAGTGTCTTGAAAGGAGGATATAAGATGAACATCAACAAAAGCAAAACGAGGATAATGGAATGTAGTCAAATTAAATCAGGTGATGCTGAGGGGATTAGATTAGGAAATGAGACACTTAAAGTAGTAAAGGAGTTTTGCTATTTAGGGAGTAAAATAGCTGATGATGGTCGAAGTAGAGAGGATATAAAATGTAGACTGGCAATGGCAAGGAAATCGTTTCTGAAGAAGAGAAATTTGTTAACATCGAGTATAGATTTAAGTGTCAGGAAGTCGTTTCTGAAAGTATTTGTATGGAGTGTAGCGATGTATGGAAGTGAAACATGGACGATAACCAGTTTGTACAAGAAGAGAATAGAAGCTTTCGAAATGTGGTGCTACAGAAGAATGCTGAAGATAAGGTGGGTAGATCACATAACTAATGAGGAGGTATTGAATAGGATTGGGGAGAAGAGAAGTTTGTGGCACAACTTGACTAGAAGAAGGGATCGGTTGGTAGGACATGATTGAGGCATCAAGGGATCACAAATTTAGCATTGGAGGGCAGCGTGGAAGGTAAAAATCGTAGAGGGAGACCAAGAGATCAATACACTAAGCAGATTCAGAAGGATGTAGGTTGCAGTAGGTACTGGGAGATGAAGAAGCTTGCTCAGGATAGAGTAGCATGGAGAGCTGCATCAACCCAGTCTCAGGACTGAAGACCACAACAACAACAACTTTTGCAGTGTTTGTGTTTTATATCTGTACAGTTTTTCTGTATTATTCTGGAAAGTAAAACATGTTTTAGTAGTAACTTTTGTGGTATAGCTACAATGAGACTGCCTTTTCAGTAGCACAACAATACGTTACAGCACAGTACTTTCTTCATCAAGGCAATAAGCGTAATAACTATGATATCTATACGCAAAGCATTTCACTTTTGTTTATCATGATGTAAGTACATTGGCTTCTGCAGAACTTAGCTTTCGGAGGACAATAACTACAGCACTCCCACAGAGATTATCTTACAGCAAGACGCACATTTAGCGCTACAGGACACGTATTTGAGTGATTAATTTTGCGCTTAAATCATTTATTTTTAAAGATATTTGAAGTACAATGATACAAAGGTTTTCTGTGATACATTTCATTCCATTGCTGTAATCTGTAACACCTGAGGGTATAATTACATTAATACTCAGGGGGGTACACGCTTACTTTGTGTACCATGTGTTTGGCAAGCACAAGGAGCCCTAGCTAATATGGTATTTGCTTATACAACTTTACACATCGGTACCATATTTCTCTAACAGAATTACACAGCTATTTGATTATTTAACAGATAAACAAACATGTTTTACTACATCAGTGACAGATGTTTATGTAACTACTTATGAAATTGTATTTTGTCTGTACTTTGTGAACTGTTCATATTTTTTCGGAATCATTGTGATACTATGAGAGCTTTGAATGATGTATTTGGTATGAGATCATGATTTTTAAAGTATGTTTGAGGTAGATGACACTATTGAAATGAGCAGAAAATTTTCTTTAGGTTTTGAAATTATTGCAGAAAGCTATGACATTTTGAGATTTGGCTGAGTTTTTATGATGTTATTATTATGATGACAATGTGTATTATGCAGTTGAGGTATGTTTATGATCAATAAGTTGATGCTGTATGAGGAATTTGAATAAGTTACGTATTTATTATGGTGAAATATTGAAGAAGTGTCGACAAATATGTATATGTGTAATAAGGTAAGGAATAATGAGTAGTGATTAAGGACTCTGATTTGTGGAAAAGGATGTTGGAATCCGAGAATCGTACTTAAAGAGTTATGAAATGTGTGTATATGCGAGAATGTATCACTATGCTGGCGAAAATTTTTTGGACACTGTTATATTTACAGGATTTTGTTTCTACAGATTTGTAATGCAAATTCACGACCTGTGAAATTTTTTAAATGAGACTGCCACTGTAGCGCAAACTGCTGACGTAAATATTTCGGTAGGAGAGTTAAGTGACCTTCACGTAATGCATAGTGGGCACCCAGCTGCGCGATAGTCACCTGGGAAAAAGCAATTAGTGTGTGCCTTTCAGAGGCACAGGTGGAGAAAAAAAAGAGACCATTAACCTCGCTATTGACATTGCTTTGTAGAAAGCACCGCATATATGACATGCTCATTACTTGAAAACATATGATTACTCATACTTTGTGCTACTTACTGAAATGCTTATGAATTGATGGGAAATATTCGTACATCTGCACACCTAATTATGACAAGTGTCTTTCTACGAGAATTGAGAGAATTTCTACTAACTTATGAAATGCCATATGGCTAATGAATGCTGTTTCATGCCTTCCTTTGTACATATTTGCTCATTTTCTTTAATATCTAGTTTCTAGCTGCACTGCAGCATTGGTTATTATAAAATTTAATAGATGTACTAATATCACTATTTTCTGTCTACAGACCCAGTGAAGAATACGTTTATGGTGTACTTTCTTAGAAAAAAGAGAGCACAAAAAGACATTTGCCTTCACAGGAATTGCATAAATAATTTTTTTAATGACTTGGTAACTTTTTTGCAGAGTAAGGTTCAAATGGTTCAAATGGCTCTGAGCACTATGGGACTTAACATCTATGGTCATCAGTCCCCTAGAAATTAGAACTACTTAAACCTAACTAACCTAAGGACATCACACAACCCCCAGTCATCACGAGGCAGAGAAAATCCCTGACCCCGCCGGGAATCGAACCCGGGAACCCGGGCGTGGGAAGCGAGAACGCTACCGCACGACCACGAGCTGCGGACTTTGCAGCGTAAGTTTTTGTGATGCATCACTCTAGTGTTAAGATGTGACATAGGTATTACACATGGCCATTTTTACTGTAATATTTTTTCTGCTTGAGCTATGTCATGTTTAGATATAAGTTATTGCATTTGCTGCTGCTGTTTGCCAGGCATAGTGCTACTGAATTTCACTTTGTATTACTCTGTTAAGCCAGTTTTACTACTGATTTATTTTTCTTGTTTGCAGCACATTACCTTATATTAGTTGTAATATTCCAATTGCTTTGCTAATTCCTATAATGCTGCTTGCTTTGCAAATTGGCATTTTTTTGTCATTGCTGTTTGTGTTAATTGTTTTGTACTGCTGCATTGCCTCGTCCCTTAGTATATATATCTGAGCTCAGTAGATTTAAGTTAACTTAAGATGGGGTAGGCTATATAAGAGAACGAGTTGTGATGAGTTGGAAGAAATGCATTGAGAAGCTATAAGAAAATGGTTTGGCCAAAAAAGTATTTTGAAAGAGGATATGAACAAAAAAGTAGGGTTTAGGGACAACAGGTTTAGGTAGGATTTTCTTGGAAATAAATGATGAGGTAAGATAATGGAAAATAAATAATGAGGTAAGGAATGTGTGAACATATAAATACAGAAAACATGCTTGGATAGAATTTTTTTGGTGGAAACAAATGTTGAAATAAGAGGAAAGATATATGGAATGAAGTTTTGGGATGGACTGCAGTACTAAATGTCACACTGAAAACAAACCCTGTCCTGTATTTTTGTGTTATTACACTATTGAATTTGTGTTTTTCCTGTCTTAATGTGTTATGTTGTAGAATTTTTCTGATAATATGTTATTTTCTTTGTAAAGATGTTTAGACATTATTTATTGTGTTCTGTTTTAATGCTCATGTGTGAAGTTGATGTTTCGAAAGTTATTCTGATCTTTTATGTATGTACTCATGTCATAATTCCCGTAACACTGATGTATATATTATTTCGATTCTTTTGTAAAGCCTTTACTACAAATGTTATCTGTATTGTTATGTTCTTTAATAATGTATTTTGTACCTTTGTAATTGTATTCTTATATTATAAAATTGTAATTGACACCAGTTCATCATATTATTAACTTGTAAGTTCCATTTCACTGCACACATTTCTGTTGGTCATAGAATATGGACAATATGTGAGAAGTAGGGACTGTTAGTGCTTGCACGTGTGTTAATAATGCAGAAAGGGACTGGATAACAGCATTGCTGGTTCTAAGGACAATTCCAAAAACTTTGTGAGTGCACAAGTGGTGGTTATGGACTTGCTATATTGTCCACAAGACTCTTCGATGGTGATTGTGCACCTGCACAGTCGTAGCAGATGGCTGCTGGCCATCTCTACAAGGACTACAGTGGGTCTACACCTTCGATGATCCATCAATACCATTATTACTGCAAGGACGGCAGTGGGTCTGGAACAGAAGGGAGAACCGATTGAGGTACTCGAAGTACCATCCGCCACACACCGTCAGGTGGCTTGTGGAATATGGATGTAGATGTAGATAAGAACCAGACACAAAGGTAAGGACAACTTGATATGCAACGCCGAATCTTAAGATTTGTAGTTCGACACCTTTCCACTGGTCCATCATAAATGACGTGAATAAGAGTGCGGTACCGCAAGAAACCTGTGGCGCCAGGGAACATAGTTGGGGAGTGGAAGATTGGGCAGTTTACTACTGGTGGTGGTTAGGCTGAAACAAATTTTTATTTCAGTTTCTCTTATTTTTCCCATCTTAAGCAAGTCTTGCGATGTGGCGCCAATTAGTAACACCTGACATCCCTCGAGTGAGCAAAGTGCCAGGTGTGAAATCCTGACCATAACGACGACGTCGGCGTGGGTAGCACCCCACAGCTGCGGAGAGTACGAGACCGATGGAAAGTGGAAGCTCTGAAACACCAATATGATCTAACTTCAACTGGCACCGATCTGACAACTTTTAAAACCCCAAAGACAAAGCACCACATCGAGCAACATCTGTAAGTAGGCTCTTTATGTTTTCTTATTGGCAACGATACGTAGCGCTCTGTATGAAAATCACTGGCTGTGCTGTGTGCAGTCTGTGGCTAGTTTGCATTGTTGTCTGCCATTGTAGTGTTGGGCAGTTGGATGTTAACAGCGTGTTGCGTTATGCAGTTGGAGGTGAGTCGCCAGCAGTGGTGGATGTGGGGAGAGAAATGACGGAGTTTTGAAATTTATAAGACTGGATGTCATGAAATGCTATGTATATTATGATTTTTCAACACTATTAAGGTAAATACATTGTTTAGTTTGCATTGTTGTCTGCCATTGTAGTGTTGGGCAGCTGGATGTTAACAGCGCGTAGCGTTGTGCAGTTGGAGGTGAACCGCCAGCTGTGGTGGATGTGGGGAGAGAAATGGCGGAGTTTTGAAATTTGTAAGACTGGATGTCATGAACTGCTATGTATATTATGATTTTTCAACACTATTAAGGTAAATACATCGTTTGTTCTCTATTAAAATCTTTCATTTGCTAACTATGCCTATCAGTAGTTAGTGCCTTCTGTAGTTTGAATCTTTTATTTAGCTGGCAGTAGTGGCGCTCGCTGTGTTGCAGTAGTTCGAGTAACGAAGTTTTTTGTGAGGTAAGTGATTTGTGAAAGGTATAGGTTAATGTCAGTAAGGGCCATTCTTTTGTAGGGATTTTTGAAAGTCAGATTGCGTTGCGCTGAAAAATATTGTGTGTCAGTTTAAGCACAGTCATGTGTAATTTTTCTAAGGGGACGTTTCACATCCTAGACTCGAACAAAACGGACTGAATAAGAATTCAGTAAAGCGTTCAAAATTTCTGGCCTCATAAAATATAAAATGGGGAGGCATCACGCACTGCGATTAACAAACTACATTGACAATAGCTACATACGTAAGAGATACCCACAACAAAATAGTTACATACATAACGTTTATTAAAATTCACTGCACATTATTAGACAGCAGCGGCCGCTTTCGAAGCTAGAGAATCAGTGTTTAACGACACTTACCATTGTCCCTATAGGCATTTATCATAATATTATACGTCGGGTGGTCACCCTCTTACAGTAATCGGAACTAGCCATTGCTTAATCAAAGTTTTCATTCTAAGGATTCTTCCGTTATTTCCTTCTAGAACACACATTAAGGTTGAATAAGGAACACTAGTCCTTAAATAATCAGACATTTTAAGCAAAGATACTCTCCACTTGCATAGAGTGTTGTGCATCAAACTTGTTTCTTAAGGTTGAATTTAATTTACACAATGGACAATGTTAAGCACAGTAAATAATTTAACTAGACGATATTACAGGATAAGCGGTTATAATGCTAAATTTTGTAAGGTCCTGACATCGGCTGAGAAACTGCTAAACTGAACACTTTTCATTTATGTTGTACAACAAACATGGTTTCTTACATTGTAAACAAAACTTTAGGCAATGGGCTGTATTCTACATAAACATTGTAAACTAAACATTAGTAAATGGAGAGTATTATGAGTAGAATGTATAACAACAATCATATTATTTTTATTAAGATAACTTTCACATGGACTTAAACGTATTACAACTGAACATGTACTAGCTTGATCAAAACTAACATAACGCAAGCATACGACAGTATCCTTCATAATAATCAACGCTATCGGCTAATTTGCCTCTAATATATTTAGAACACTTCTCGCTGTATGTCTTTGCTGTGAGAGATCAGTGTAACCACTAAGGACAGCAAACAATCTCGACAACAAAAACATGTCCGTTCTCCCTTAGCCGCAAAATAAGAGAACAACTAAAATACACACCTGTGCGTACAATAAACAGAACTAACCAGAGTACAAAAGCTTCACCTAACACAAGCAGTGTGGACGTCGTTCGTTTGAACCATCCAACACACCACGACAAAATGCAAGTCACACTGATCAACACACGGCGAGAACATGTAAATATACATCAATGTATCCCGTGGACAGTTAATACCGAACACCACAAAGATACTGAAAGCAAATAAAGACCATCAGAACGTTAATCTGATTTTGTTTTCTTTTCTTCTGCCAGCCCAGGATTAGAGGCCTACTGGGCTGTTCCGACCTCACCGCCTCTTCTGCGCACTTACCACACTTCTTCCAATAGGATTGTACTCCACTGCTTTTCGAGGGATGCTCTCAGGTGACATACGCTTTTTCCAGTCCTGCTTTCTTTGAATTACTTTTTCAGTTAATGATGGCTGTACACCCCCCCCCCCCCCCCCACCAGTTCTTTCCTTATTTCTTATTCTGTCTTTTCCTGTGGTGCCTTTCACTGACCTGAGGAACTAAATTTCTAATGTTTCAAGTTGTCTTAGGACTCCTGTTCTTGAGGTCCAACTTCCTGATCCGTATAGAACTGTGGGTAGTGGCATGACTTTTCATTTGGGTTTTTCTTCTAGTTTCACTCGTCAATATTCTTTTTAACACAAGTGTTAATAGGCGTTAATTTTCTTATTTATGCCTTTCTCTTCTTCAAAAGTTATATCTAATCCTACACACTGGAAATGGGACACCTGTTCCATTATTATGTTATTGATGATTATCTTAGACCTTCTAGGATACTTTCCTAAAAGGCCATTGTTTTCGTTTTTGTTGTTGATACCTTCAGATTTTATTTTACAGGTATCTGATTTGTCTTCACTTGTCCTGTATGATTGCCTGGTCGTCGGCAGAAAGTATTGTGGTTAGAAATTTTCTTGGTCCAATTCTTATACCTTGTGGCATTCTATCCATCTCCGTTCACTGAGCACGTCATGGAGATAGATGTTGAACAGTGTGGGTGACATACTGCAGCCTTGCTTTACTTTCTATTTCTGGTGTCAGCTTTTTGCCACTATCTATTATTCTGGTGTTTTTGTATAAACCCTGAATAATTTTATCAGTGTCTAGGTGGTTCAAATATCATGAGGCTCCCCTCCAGCTGTCTACATACAAGTTTTCCGATGTTTCACTAAAACATTTAAGGGGAATGCCTGGATGGTTACACCGAAAACGCCACGGCAGCCTTTCCACCCCTGTCTTCTCCAATGCCAGCTTGTTATCCGTCTCTAATGTCTTCGAAGTCGGTGGGATGGTCATCGGTGAGCCCAACATGGGTCTAGGAAGTACTGTATGATCGAAATCTGTGCGACTGATGACTGGAAAGAAAGGGTTCAGCGTTGCAAGGGTTAGAACATGTGGACTATGGACTAGTGGAAACTTGGAGTAGGTTCCTAAGGCTATCCCTATTATGTAGACTACAAACATTTTGGTACCAGTGTTCATTCAGGGTGTAGTCATTGTTGCCAAGAGAGGATTGTGTCTTCCAAGAAGGTGGTGTCACCGATCACATGATTGGAAACATTGATGTAAAACACAATTAATTAATACAGTTTCTTTGACCTCTTCAATGGCTGTATTGGAGTATGTCGCGTCATTTGATGTGTATTGGAAAAACAGTTAACGGACAGTTACTCTCTGTGGCAGCTCTAAAAAAACCGACATCTGCATCTACATCTATATCTGCAGCCACGCCTGTTCTCCAATAGCTACCTCATAGTGCAAATACGCTTGTCAGGTTTGCCGCCGGATCGTATTGTGTAAATCTCACAATATTTCATAGATGCAAATGCTCGCCGGCCGCAGTGGCCATGCGGTTCTAGGCGCTACAGTCTGGAACCGCGCGACCGCTACGGTCGCAGGTTCGAATCCTGCCTCGGGCATGGATGTGTGTGATGTCCTTGGGTTAGTTAGGTTTAAGTAGTTCTAAGTTCTAGGGGACTGATGACCACAGATGTTAAGTCCCATAGTGCTCAGAGCCATTTGAACCATTTGATGCAAATGCTCCATATCTTCAAGTGGTGGTAGTTGCTGCAGTCACTGCTGCATGACACGTGAAGTGTATTTGCAACAGATCCGTCGAGGAAACCTGAAAAGTCCCACCTTATAGTGTGTGGCGGAGGGTACTGTATTGGCCACTGTCATTCTCAACGACACCATAAAATCCAGTTTAGCGCCACTTCCATTCCCACAACGAACCAAGCTGTTTCTGAAGCCAGACCTATACCTAAATCATGTTAGGCAGGTGTTCAAACTTCTTTCTTTAATTCGTCTAAGTGTATAACTGTGTAGCTTACCTAGAAAGGTATACATAACAAAGTATCGACGATTAAGAATTGTTCCTACAAGTACTTACAAACGATATATTCTGATTTCCAAAAGAAACGAGGGTTGGACCTAAGTGTTGGGCTTTGTTATAGTGGTTTCTAGTACATGATACTAGACGACGGCGTATGTCAGAGATGTTTTGTTGGGTCAGGGAGAGATAGAGGCAGTCATTATGAGTGTTACTCTCTCAAACAAATGTCCTAACAAAATTAAACAGTGATTAGCGGCTAGTTTCGGTTGTACGTTGAGCATCAAGAAATGCTATTGTCACTAATAAGTAGCAGTTATTAGCTGAGCTTAGTGAAACGAGGTTGGAGCAGAAACTTCATATGCGGCTCGTGGAGTGTGGTGATGGATGAGAAAGTGAAATTTCGAGTACAGGGGTAGTGCAGCTTTGAGTAGTGCATTTTTCAGTGTATACTTAGATCGTGCTTGATGAACAGCGTTATTCGGAAAAGTTCAAAAGCTCGTTGGCCGTACTGTAGCGATGGAGAAATGTTACTAGCTGTTGTAGAAAAATTCTATGTGCAGAAGAAAGTGGAATCTGCTTTTTATTCATAAAATCTGATCTAATGTACACAGACGAGCCAAAGTAACTGGTACATCTGCCTAATATCGTGTAGGGCCTCCGAGAGCACGCAGAAGTGCCGCAACGCGGGGTGGCATGGACTCGAATAATGTCTGAAGTAGTGCTGGAGGGAACTGACACCAAGAATCCTGCAGGGCTGTCCATAAATTCGTAAGAGTACGACGGGGTGGAGACTTATGAACAACACGTTACAAGGTATCCCAGATATGCTCAATAATGTTCATGTCTGGAGAGTTTGATAGCCAGTGGAAGTGTTTAAACTCAGAAAAGTGTTCCTGGAGCCACTCCGTAGCAATTCTGGACGTATGGGATGTCGCATTGTCCTGCTGTAAGTGCCCAAGTAGGTCGGAATACAAAGTGGACGTGAATGGATGCAGGTGATCAGACAGGATGTTTACGCACGTGTCACCTGTCAGAGTCCTATCTAGACGTATCAGGAGTCCCATATCACTGCAAATGCACTCGCCCCACACCATTACAGAGTCTCCACCAGCTTGAACAGTCCTCTGCTGACTTTTAGGATCCACGGATTCATGAGGCTGTCTCTATATCCGTACACGTCCGTCCGCTAGATACAATTTGAAACGAGACTCGTACGACCAGGCAAAATGTTTGCAGTCATCATGGGTACACAAGCGGGCCTTCGCCTCCGGAAGCCTATGTCGATGATGTTTCTTTGAATGGTTCGCACGCTGACACTTGTTGATGACGAAGCATTGAAATCCGCAGTAATTTGCGGAAGGGTTGCACCTCTGTCACGTTGAATGATTCTCTTCAGTCGTCGTTGTTCTCTTTCTTGCAGGATCTTTTTCCGGCCGTAGCGATGTCGGAAATTCGATGTTTTACCGGATTCCTGATATTCAAGGTACACTCGTGAAATGGTCGTACGGGAAAATCCCAACTTTATCGCTATCTCGGAGATGCTGTGTCCCATCGATCGTGCGCCGACTATAACACCACATTCAAACTCACATAAATCTTGTTAACCTGCGATTACAGCAGCAGTAACCGATCTAACAACTGCGCCAGACACTTGTTGTCTTATATAGGGGTTGCCGAGCGCAGTGACGTATTCTGCCTTTTTATATATCTCTGTATTTGAGTACGCATGGCTATACCAGTTTCTCTGGAGCTTCAGTGTATAAATCTGGGATTTTCGCAGCGGATAATGTGGCCAGAACTGATGTATGGAAAGTGTTACCCTGCTTCTCGAGCGCAGCTTAACTATTTGATGCAATACCAGAGTGGAAGAAGAACAGCCTGGTCTGCTGCTCAAGTGTATTTCCGACTGGTATCGCTTCGCTATGTTTAGTGGGCGGAAAACAAGCGGCAGCGACAAGAGAGCGGAACATTGCGCTACACGCGAAATCACTTAGAGTTAGGAGATACGTGGCTCTCAGATAAACGGTTAGATGTGAAATAGTTTTACCAAACCCACAAACATAAATTGATGAATGGGCAGTAACACGTACTCGGGCACAATAGCACAAAGGATAAGCCGACAAACACAGAAACTCCACAGAAGTCTGATTTTATCTCGATCATTTCTGTTCGTCAGCTACTTTATAAAAGATTTCTCTTGGCGAAGAATGACTCATTTGCATGTGCTAGTATTCTTGTTATGTCCTCCTTGTCCATCCGTAGACGAGACGGTGCACGTTTACGCACGGGCGTTTTTACACAGAATACTAATGGCCGAGCGATTTTAGGCGCTTCATTCCGGAACCGCGCTGCTGCTATGGTCGCAGGTTCGAATCCTGCCTTGGGCATGGACGTGTGTGATGTCCTTAGTTAGTTAGGTTTAAGTAGTTCTAAGTCTAGGGGACTGATGACTGCAGATGTTAAGTCCCATAGTGCTTAGAACCATTTGAGCCACAGAGTACTTTTTGCGAGAACCACTCTTGCTAGAGAGTTGCCGGCAATGGAAATTAGTATTGCCATTTGATGAGGAATCTGACGAACTTCGCAGCACCAGTTGAGTGAAAGTCTTAGAGAAAAGAACATATTTGTGGTTTTGCGCAAGGTGAGTAAATTTTATTACTCAAATATCGAAGCTCTTATTGTGCATAACTTTTAGAATGCGAATACAAAAATTATGTGTTCGTGTGCATGAGATAATTTTACTTCACAAGGTACATTTGTGTCATTTGAAAGTCTGAAAATTACTGCTGTAGTTTCGAAACTATTCACACGTGGTGATGGGGCACGTTTACGCAGTTCTGTTGGTGCACGTTACGCACTACTGTTACGTCAGTCAAGGAAACTTTGAGACAACAGCAGCTGGAAACGCAATTTAAAAAAAATGAAAGCAGAGAAGAGTGAAAGGTTGACATTGCTAAGGAAGCTATCTCAACCTAATGAATCTCAAAGAGAAAGAATTAATTTCATGAGACAAGGGCTATTAATGTGGAGAAATAGCTGAATGAAGAACAAGGAACGATGTGGATAGTCCTACTTCTGATGTCATCATTAGTGTTCTGCGCAAATGCAGGTTTTAAAATAGTAACAGGGCTGTGTAATTTCCGCTTCCCTACATGTCGTCCATCATCTTGTATCTCCCTCTCACTCTCCTCTTACAAACTAGTCCTTCCAAAGCATTTGTTAGCATGCATTCCCGTCTCGACGAATGTCGCATTCAGTTCTTCCTTCCTCTTATAACCTGCAGCAATCTGATGAGAATGAAAAATTGTCTTTGTACTTACTGCTTAGAACAATACAACCAATTAAGAAGAAATCAAGAACTGCCTTTCTTGAAGGAGGGGGGGGGGGTGAGGGTGATCGCAATGACTGTGGCACAGGGAACACATTATTTTTTGAGCGCATAAACTGGTACTCAGACAGTGATGATGAAAAGGACTTTACTTAAGATTTAAACGTCTATGTACACCATAATATGCCACCAGGTGATATCCTAAAAAAAAATAGAAATTGATTACTGCCAGCATGACTTTTGTATCTTACCATGTTAATTGCTGTAAGTAAGCCTCTAATTTTGTTTCTCCATGCCCCATACCCGGGGCACGTTTGCGCACTCGACTTGGACTCGCGTAACATTATTTTGCCTCTTAAATGTAATGATCTGTAAGGAGTATATACACTCTAAGAAAAAAAGACGCATCGCGATGAAATTATCCGGATGGGACGGGAATCGGTAGAGGTGGTGTACATGTACAGGTAAACAAACGATCAGTGTTTCAGAAAAAGTAGATGATTTATTCAAGAGACAGAGTTTCACAAATTGAGCAGGCCAATAAGCTCTTGGTCCACCTCTGTCCCTCATGCAAGCAGTTATTCGGCTTGGCACTGATGAATAGAGTAGTTGGATGCCCTCCTGAGGGATATGGTGCCAGATTCTGTCCAATTGGTGCGTTAGATAGTCAGAAAACTTACCTGTTTGGAGGACCCTACCCATAATGCTCCAAACGTTGTCAGTCGGGGAGAGGTCAGCGACCTTGCTGGGCAAGGTAGGGTATGGCAAGCACGAAGACAAGTAGTAGAAACTCTCGCCGTGTGTGGGCGGGCATTATCTTGCTGAAATGTAAGCCCAGGATGACTTGTCATGAAGACCAACAAAACGGGACGTCGAATGTCGTCGACGTACCATTGTCCTGCAAGGTTCCTGCTATGAAATGAAATGGTACCCCAGGCCTTTACTGCTGGTTGTCGAGCCGTATGATGGGCGACTGTCGGGTTGGCATCTCCAGACGCGTCTACGCTGGTCATCGGAGCTCAGTTCGAAGCGGCACTCGTCACTGAAGACAAAAATATTCCAGTTAACCAGATTCCAGGATGGAGACAGTGACGGGATACCGAGCTGTCTGTCGCTCGCCATACGGCCCGACAACTTGGGGTGCCATTTAATTTCATAGACGAACCGCTTTGGGGGTCACCTGTGGCACCTATACATCACAGCGGTATACACTACTGGCCATTAAAATTGCTACACCACGAAGATAACGTGCTACAGACGCGAAATTTAACCGACAGGAAGAAGATGCTGTGATATGCAAATGATTAGCCTTTCAGAGCATTCACACAAGGTTGGCGGCGGTGGCGACACCTACAATGTGCTGTCACGAGGAAAGTTTCCAACCGATTTCTCATACACAAACAGCAGTTGACCGGCGTTGCCTGGGGAAACGTTGTTGTGATGTGTACCATCACGTTTCCGACATTCATAAAGGTCGGATTGTAGTCTATCGCGATTGCGGTTTATCGTATCGCGACATTGCTGCTCGCGTTGGTCGAGATTCAATGACTGTTAGCAGAATATGGAATCGGTGGGTTCAGGAGGGTAATACAGAAGGCCGTGCTGGATCCCAACGGCCTCGTATCACTAGCAGTCGAGATGACAGGCATCTTATCCGCATGGCTGTAACGGATCGTGCAGCCACGTCTCGATCCCTGAGTTAACAGGTGGGGACGTTTCCAAAACAACAACCATCTGCAAGAACAGTTCGACGACGTTTGCAGCAGCATGGACTATCAGCTCGGAGACCATGGCTGCAGTTACCCTTGACGCTGCATCACAGACAGGAGCGCCTGCGATGGTGTACTCAACGACGAACATGTGTGCACGAATGGTAAAACGTCATTTTTTCGGATGAATCGAGATTCTGTTTACGGCATCATGATGGTCGCATCCGTGTTTGGCGACATCGCGGTGAACGCACATTGGAAGCGTGTATTCCTCATCGCCATACTGGCGTATCACCCGGCGTGATCGTATGGGGTGCCATTGATTACAAGTCTCGGTCACCTCTTGTTCGCATTGACGGCACTTTGAACAGTGGACGTTACATTTCAGATGTGTTACGACCCGTGGCTCTAACCTTCGTTCGATCCCTGCGAAACCCTACATTTCAGCAGGATAATGCACGACCGCATGTTGCAAGTCCTGTACGGGCCTTTCTGGATACAGAAAATGTTCGACTGTTGCCCTGGCCAGCACATTCTCCAGATCTCTCACCAATTGAAAACGTCTGGTCAATGGTGGCCGAGCAACTGGCTCGTCACAATGCGCCAGTCACTACTCTCGATGAACTGTGGTATCGTGTTGAAGCTGCATGGGCAGCTGTACCTCTACACGCCATCAAAGCTCTGTTTGACTGAGTACCCAGGCGTATAAAGGCCGTTATTACGGCCAGAGGTGGTTGTTATGGGTACTGACTTCTCAGCGTCTATGCACCCAAATTGCGTGAAAATGTGATCACATGTCAGTTCTAATATAATATATTTGTTCAATGAATACCTGTTTATCATTTTCATTTCTTCTTGGTGTAGCAATTTTATTGGCCAGTAGCGTATTTGGCCACCAGTAGAAATAGGGGTACCCACTGCGACTCCTCGAAGATCCAAAATCATGTCACCACTATGCTCCTCGAGGGAACGATACATTCCACAGAGTAGCTTCCCATTCCAGTAGGGTAGAGTGAGGCGGCAACGTCAAGTGGTGTAGGAGAGGCGCGGTCAGAGTAAACAGCCGTGGCCGAGGCTGCGGCGAAATAGGACAAGGTCGCGACGCCGCCGGCGCGGCTGCCGGCTGGTTTCGCGCACATTCCAGGCCGCGCCACTGAGTCAGGCCGGAGACGCACAAGCAGGCAGACGCCCCGAGCCAAGGCTCTCTATAATGGGGCGGCGCGGCGCCCAGCTTCCCAATGTGCCAGCGCCCCAGGGCCGCAGCCTCGCCCCCGTCTAACCAGGCTCCCCCTCCGGCCATCTTCCACCCCTAGTCGCGTTTTCCGCGCTCGCGTCGAGCGCTGGGTCGTTCCCTATCCTATCTCGTCGTGATGTGCCGAGATGCTTCTCGCTTACGGGAGGATCTCTCAGACTACTCTGCTCCCTTCCATTCTCTCCATACATACAAGATTTTAGGATCAGTGCCAGGACATCAATTCCGCAAACCAACTCGACAGAATCCTCAAAAAAATTTGGAAAAGTAACATTTGAAGATAAAGAAGATTTGTGAGCGCTGTTAAGTATAAAAGATTTTGACATTGTTAACAGCGTTGTCGGTAGTTGCGTGTATAGCTTGAAAGTCTTGTACAGCAAAGTCTCTGGTTCGAATTTCTCTCGCAGCAACGTCTTGTTTTAAATTTTCTTTAAATTCCGATTTACCCTACGTAGGACATACTCCAAGATGCTACTCCAGGCGGGTGTAAAATGAATGTGCGTAGCGGAAAATAATAAACGCTAAAATGAAGATTTGGCCCCTTCTGACGTCCGCAACTCGTCGTCTCGCGGTCGCGTTCTCGCTTCCCAAGCACGGGGTCCCGGGTTCGATTCCCGGCGGGGTCAGGTATTTTCACCTGCCTCGAGATGACTGGGTGATTGTGTTGTCCCTGGTTCGATTCCCGGCGGGCTCAGAAATTTTCACCTTCCTCGAGATGACTGGATGTTTGTTTTGTCCTCATCATTTCATCATCATTATGAAAGCAGCGAGATGGCTGAGCAAGGGTTTGGAATTTGTAAGGGCGCTGATAACCGCGCAGTTGAGTGCCCCTCAAACCAAAAATCATCATCTTAATGGACTTTAACATAAATTACAACCCAAACATAAATGAATGATTAAGGCAACTAATACTACTAAATGATAAATGTTGTTCCTGCTTATATATTTATTGCAAATTTAAAAAAAACCTTTATATTACAAAGTTTACATATCCTAAGTAAATTTACTAATCAATTGCCCTACCCTGCCCCTTATTATGACTGCGCCATTTAATGTCAACAACGCGAAATGACTGACATCATCTACGTACCAAACACTAGAAGACACTACTTTCTAAGATGATCTGCGGTGGTGTGGAACCTCAGTGGAAATAAACTAACGTGATCACAGCTGTTTAGCTTTTATTGCCCTAATAAGCGGAAGAAATTTGCGATATCACCGAATGTACTGCGTCCTGTGTGTGGCATCCCTTCGCTCCCAGCTTCAGGGAGTGTTGGCTTTGGTCACACAGCTTGAGGCTGTTGCCAATGGGCATCACTGTGGGGGTCCGGATGGGGGTTTGTCGGGGACGGCCAGCTCGTCCCACGCATCCCCCGATCGGACTACGACTGTGGCTCCCCGGGATACTGCCCACATTGAGGCTGATCCCTCACCTGTGGTAGAGTGGGAGGTCGTCTCGAGGTGTGGCAGGGGACGAAAGACATTCCGGAGGGCTGAACGGAAGGCCTCTACAGTTTGTCTGACGAACCGGTTTCAGGCTCTGTCTCAGGCTGATACTGATCATCGGCCGGACATGGTTGCTTGTCCTGTTCCAGAGGTTGCCACTCATTCAGCAAGATCCGGGCAGTCGCAGAGGGTGGGTTTACTGGTAGTTGGGAGCTCCAACGTCAGGCGCGTAATGGGGCCCCTTAGGGATATGGCAGCAAGAGAGGGGAAGAAAACCAATGTGCACTCCGTGTGCCTACCGGGGGGAGTCATTCCAGATGTGGAAAGGGTCCTTCCGGATGCCATGAAGGGTACGGGGTGCACCCATCTGCAGGTGGTCGCTCACGTCGGCATCAATGATGTGTGTCGCTATGGATCGGAGGAAATCCTCTCTGGCTTCCGGCGGCTGTCTGATTTGGTGAAGACTGCCAGTCTCGCTAGCGGGATGAAAGCAGAGCTCACCATCTGCTGCATTGTCGACAGGACTGACTGCGGACCTTTGGTACAGAGTCGAGTGGAGGCTCTGAATCAGAGGCTGAGACGGTTCTGCGACCGATTGGGCTGCAGATTCCTCGACTTGCGCCATAGGGTGGTGGGGTTTCGGGTTCCGCTGGATAGGTCAGGAGTCCTCTTCACGCAGCAAGCGGCTACACGGGTAGCAGGGGTTGTGTGGTGTGGACTGGGCGGTTTTTAGGTTAGATGGCCTCGGGCAAGTACAGAAAGGGCAGCAGCCTCAAAGGGTGCGGGGTAAAGTCAGGACATGCGGGGGCCAAGCAGCAGTCGGTATTGTAATTGTAAACTGTCGAAGCTGCATTGGTGAAGTACCGGAACTTCAAGCGGTGATAGAAAGCACCGAAGCTGAAATCGTTATAGGTACAGAAAGCTGGCTGAAGCCAGAGATAAATTCTGCCGAAATTTTTACAAAGGTACAGACGGTGTTTAGAAAGGATAGATTACATGCACCCGGTGGTGGCGTGTTTGTCGCTGTTAGTAGTAGTTTATCCTGTAGTGAAGTAGAAGTGGATAGTTCCTGTGAATTATTATGGGTGGGGGTTACACTCAACAACCGAGCTAGGTTAATAGTTGGCTCCTTTTACCGATCTCCCGACTCAGCAGCATTAGTGGCAGAACAACTGAGAGAAAATTTGGAATACATTTCACATAAATTTTCTCAGCATGTTATAGTCTTAGGTGGAGATTTCAATTTACCAGATATAGACTGGGACACTCAGATGTTTAGGACGGGTGGTAGGGACAGAGCTTCGAGTGACATTATACTGAGTGCACTATCCGAAAATTACCTTGAGCAATTAAACAGAGAACCGACTCGTGGAGATAACATCTTGGACCTACTGATAACAAACAGACCCGAACTTTTCGGCTCTGTAAGTGCAGAACAGGGAACCAGTGATCATAAGGCCGTTGCAGCATCCCTGAATATGGAAGTTAACAGGAATATAAAAAAAGGGAGGAAGGTTTATCTGTTTAGCAAGAGTAATAGAAATCAGATTTCAGACTACCTAACAGATCAAAACGAAAATTTCTGTTCCGACACTGACAATGTTGAGGGTTTATGGAAAAAGTTCAAGGCAATCGTAAAATGCGTTTTAGACAGGTACGTGCCGAGTAAAACTGTGAGGGACGGGAAAAACCCACCGTGGTTCAACAATAAAGTAAGGAAACTACTGCGAAAGCAAAGAGAGCTTCACTCCAAGTGTAAACGCAGCCAAAACCTCTCAGACAAACAGAAGCTAAACGATGTCAAAGTTAGCGTAAGGAGGGCTATGCGTGAAGCGTTCAGTGAATTCGAAAGTATAATTCTATGTACCGACTTGACAGAAAATCCTAGGAAGTTCTGGTTTCTGGTCTTACGTTAAATCAGTAAGTGGCTCGAAACAGCACATCCAGACACTCCGGGATGATGATGGCATTGAAACAGAGGATGACACGCATAAAGCTGAAATACTAAACACCTTTTTCCAAAGCTGTTTCACAGAGGAAGACCGCACTGCAGTTCCTTCTCTAAATCCTCGCACAAACGAAAAAATGGCTGACATCGAAATAAGTGTCCAAGGAATAGAAAAGCAACTGGAATCACTCAACACAGGAAAGTCCACTGGACCTGACGGGATACCAGTTCGATTCTACACAGAGTACGCGAAAGAACTTGCCCCCCTTCTAACAGCCGTGTACCGCATGTCTCTAGAGGAACGGAAGGTTCCAAATGATTGGAAAAGAGCACAGGTAGTCCCAGTCTTCAAGAAGGATCGTCGAGCATATGCGCAAAACTATAGACCTATATCTCTGGCGTCGATCTGTTGTAGAATTTTAGAACATGTTTTTTGCTCACGTATCATGTCGTTTTTGGAAACCCAGAATCTACTCTGTAGGAATCAACATGGATTCCGGAAACAGCGATCGTGTGAGACCCAACTCGCTTTATTTTTTCATGAGACCCAGAAAATATTAGATACAGGCTCCCAGGTAGATGCTATTTTCCTTGACTTCCGGAAAGCGTTCGATACAGTTCCGCACTGTCGCCTGATAAACAAAGTAAGAGCCTATAGAATATCAGACCAGCTGTGTGGCTGGATTGAAGAGTTTTTAGCAAACAGAACACAGCATGTTGTTATCAATGGAGAGACGTCTACAGACGTTAAAGTAACCTCTGGCGTGCCACAGGGGAGTGTTATGGGACCATTGATTTTCACAGTATATATAAATGACCTAGTAGATAGTGTCGGCAGTTCCATGCGGCTTTTCGCGGATGATGCTGTAGTATACAGAGAAGTTGCAGCATTAGAAAATTGTAGCGAAATGCAGGAAGATCTGCAGCGGATAGGCACTTGGTGCAGGGAGTGGCAACTGACCCTAAACATAGACAAATGTAATGTATTGCGAATACATAGAAAGAAGGATCCTTTATTGTATGATTATATGATAGCGGAACGAACACTCGTAGCAGTTACTTCTGTAAAATATCTAGGAGTATGCGTGCGGAACGATTTGAAGTGGAATGATCATATAAAATTAATTGTTGGTAAGGCGGGTACCAGGTTGAGATTCATTGGGAGAGTCCTTAGAAGATGTAGTCCATTAACAAAGGAGGTGGCTTACAAAACACTCGTTCGACCTATACTTGAGTATTGCTCATCAGTGTGGGATCCGTACCAGATCGGGTTGACGGAGGAGATAGAGAAGATCCAAAGAAGAGCGGCGCGTTTCGTCACCGGGTTATTTGGTAACCGTGATAGCGTTACGGAGATGTTTAGCAAACTCAAGTGGCAGATTCTGCAAGAGAGGCGCTCTGCATCGCGGTGTAGCTCGCTCGCCAGGTTTCGAGAGGGTGCGTTTCTGGATGAGGTATCGAATATATTGCTTCCCCCTACTTATATGATAGCGGAACGAACACTCGTAGCAGTTACTTCTGTAAAATATCTAGTAGTATGCGTGTCGGGATGATTTGAAGTGGAATCCGAGGAGATCACGAATGTAAAATTAGAGAGATTAGAGCGCGCACGGAGGCTTTCAGACAGTCGTTCTTCCCGCGAACCATACGCGACTGGAACAGAAAAGAGAGGTAATGACAGTGGCACGTAAAGTCCCTCCGCCGCACACCGTTGGGTGGCTTGTGGAGTATAAATGTAGATGTAGATGTAGATATAGGCTCGAGTTCCACCTGCCGTTTCATTTCCACTGTCGTTCCAACCTGTACTAATATGATAATAAAGACACTCCATCACCTTTCGTTAACAATTATTTAAAAGGCGTACGTGACAATGTCAGTCTCCTTTATATATTCATATATACGATGTACAACGTATCACATGATACCTATTTGTGTTTATAGGTCACAGCAAAGTATGTGGATGGGTGCTTGTAAGGTGCGAAATTACAGCCATCTTGCAGTACTACGTAGCAAATAATGGTTACGTTAATGGCTGTTCTGTTAGTTCGTAGTAGAATATTGTACACATTTAAAATGAAGAAAATACAGACAACTTCCGTAATATTCTATCATACAGGTTTACCCAAAAGTCCGTAAACATTTGAAAATTTAATACCTCATGAAGTATTGTAGGTAGACAGGTAAAAATTGACATACATGCTTGAAATGACATGGGATTTTATTGAAACCGAAAATGACCAACAGATGGCTCTTCATGGGATACAAAAGCAACAGTTAGCAGTTTATAATAGAAGCTCAAAATGTCGGCCGCCAATCATCAAAAACGCTTGTAGCCGAGGGACAATATTGTGAACAGCACTGTGCAAAATATTAATAGGTATCGTGAGAAACTGCCGTCGGATATTGTCTTTTACCATTCCTAATCTAGGCGCTTCAGTCTGGAACCGCGAGACCTCTACAGTCGCAGGTTTGAATCCTGCCTCGGGCATGGACGTGTGTGATGTCCTTAGGTTAGTTAGGTTTAAGAGTTCTAAGTTCTAGGGGATCGATGACCTCAGATGTTAAGTTCCATAGTGCACAGAGCCATTTGAACCATTTTTTGAACCATTCCTAATGAGATCGGACGGCCGCGTTAGACTTGCGACTTCTTTTAATCCCACAACCAATAATCAAACAGATTGAGGTTTGCGGAGGCCAAGCATGACGGACGTGGCGCCTCAGCACACGATGTTCGCAAGAGATTTTTCACATGTGTACCGAGATGAGGTGGGGCAACATCCTGCATAAAAGTCGTGCCTTCCTGCAGGTTGCTCAGGGATGAGCTGACTCCCTCTCTCATTACAGCTCATTTTGTACAAGATTCTCATGCCCAGCACCATCTGTTGGTTTCAATAAAAATCCTATGTCACTTCAGGTATGTGTGTCAATTTTTATCTCTCTGCCTACATTACGCCATGGATTAGTGCATTTTCAAATGTGAACGGATTTTTGGGTCACCATGTATTTATATATTATATGAGTAATTAGTTTCAGGCTGTTTGGACATTATCAGGTACAAGGTAATACACGTGGGTGTGAATTTCGTGAGATCAACGATTCTAAATTAAGTGCTTATATTATATGAGTAATTAGTTTCAGGCTGTTTGGACATTATCAGGTACAAGGTAATACACGTGGGTGTGAATTTCGTGAGATCAACGATTCTAAATTAAGTGCTTCCAAAGAGAGTCCCAGTTGGCTGTCAAAGATGACAGTTATTAACACTCGAATTAAAACTGAAATTAGATAAGATGTACAGTAAAACTATAGCTTAGATAAAGCATATGACATATTGAGTTAACGAACACACGACAGATACAACAATTGTGGAAAGAAGAATAATAAATAGACACGTTTCACGGTCTTGACTAAATAAAGAGTCATAAACAGGTATAATATTTCACGTGAGACATGTATGTGGCTAAACTGGTAAGTGAAAGAACAGTAATTTTACCAAATAAAATTGTAAGGACGTGAAACCATAGTAACAGTATTTATAGTTTCAGGTGGTGAGTAAAGGAACTGTTTTCGATAGGGCAAACATCCATCTTTCGGTTATTTGAAGGTGGCTCATGTTGTTCCCATTGGTGGGGGGAGGGGAGGGGAATCATGCTGCTGCTGGTGGTTGTCTCAGGACTACAACACACTATAACTATAACATACGTGAAGTCAGGATTTGCTGAGCTGCAATAAGATTCGCTACAAGTCGTCTCATTCACTCAATTAGGCTTTTAATGTATGTCCTCACGAATGACATTCTAAATCGTTTCTCTTCGACTGCAACGTTGAACTGCACTGCTTAGTCGGCGAGTATCACGAGGGCAGCGGAAATTACAAAAGTCTCAGGCGAAACCAGTGTCTGACAGCTTTCCCGTCAACTATTTCAACTATTCGTACTGCCTGTACGCACGAAAAAGGATAGTGCTCAAACCTGAACGCAGGTCTTGAACATTCCTTCCTACATGTGGTGTAGAGGGCGCTGTCGATAGCTACTACAAGACAGAGTGGTCGGTATCATCACTGGGTAACAGTGGTACCACAGATCATCACGCGGATGGCATGACGCGGATTAATGCAACTTACGGAGCGAGACAGTTCACTATAACGTCATACGCCATCATTGTATTTCTGGCTGAAGCGAGATTCACGACGGAACAAGCTGTTGTCATTCGGAGGCCAATATTTTGACCAGTAAGCCCACTGCGGTCGGAGTGGCCTATGATCTGGGTTCAGATTTTCTGCATACTAAAAATGTCAGAGACCTCTGGCACGTGTGTGTGGTGTCTGTCCTCTCAGAGTGAACGACGCTGAGAGATTAATATCCCGTTACCAGGGAATTCATTAGAGGCGGATCACAAACTCAGCTGGACAAACTGAGCGACCTGGCTCAGTATTTATGGCACTGGACTGCTACGGATGGTTCGCACTGGAACAGAACGAACTGTCACAGGTTGAAACAGAACGGAAGGACACCATCAAATGATGGAGGGTTCACACTAGATGGAACGTCAGATTATCTCGCACCTCAGTTGGGTACCAGAGGGAGATAGTGAGATTATGACTAACCGTCAGACTTACAGAAAGTCGGAATATAGTAGCAGCATTACGAAAATAGCAGTGATAGTAAATCAAACTTTGTAACAGACGTTTTTGACACAAGTCGTATGGTAAATTTTCCCCATTATTGGGAACCGAAGAAACATGAAAAGTGTCGTCCACAATTTTTAAAACATAACCATGTATATGTTCATGAAAATGGAGCCATTTCTGTACATTATTGTCTCGTGGGATGGCCTGGTTATCGATGAAACCGGAATACCGACGTGTTCATCAATAGTAATTCCGCCAAAGTGTATGCCTTCCTGTCAACCCTACGACGTATACTTTAACTGAAAGGTGGAGGATTACATTCGCCGATTACAAAATTGATCTTTGCTGATCGCAGAGCAAAGGGAATCCGCAAGTAGAAGCGATGGAATTAATAAAATATATGTCTGGATCCGTAATCGATTGCAGGCTCCAGCTTTCTAGAAAATTCTTTTATATGCTTGGTTTGCTACGAAATTATGGGCAGATCATTAGGTATTTAAAACATTAACGAAGTTGGTTTTCCTAATGATAATCACAGTAAAGAATGTGACTGAGGTGTATGTGCGTTTGGAAGTCACTAGCGGTGCTTAGATTTTTTGTGCTTTGAATATTTTGGTCATAGATATCACCTTGAGGAATTCACTGGTTCCATTATAGAATAAAAGTAAAAATCAAAGCAAAAACTGATGTACTAGAATATATACATATATAACCGGCCGATGTGGCCGAGCAGTTCTAGGCGCTTCAGTCTGGAACCGCACGACCGCTACGGTCGCAGGTTCGAATCCTGCCTCGGGTACGGATGTGTGTGAAGTCCTTAGGTTAGTTAGGTTTAAGTAGATGTAAGTTCTAGGGGACTGATGACCTCAGATGTTAAGTTCCATAGTGCTCAGAGCAATTTGACGCATTTGAATTAATGCCAGTTGATTAAGTTATAGAAGATTTATGTTGATAAAATCTAATTTTAGTAATATTTGAACTGATGATTTATTTTCTAAATAATTATATTGTATTATACATGTATTACATTGTATTATTTTATTCAAGAAAGGTAGTAGGAGTAATCCACTAAATTATAGGCCCTCATCGTTAACGTCGATGTGCAGCAGGATTTTTGAACATATATTGAGTTCAAACATTATGAATTACCTCATAGAAAATTGTCTATTGACACACAGTCATCATGGGTTTAGAGAACATCGCTCCTGTGAAACACAACAAGCTCTTTATTCACATGAAGTGTTGAATGCTATTGGCAAGGGATTTCAGATCGATTCCGTATTTCTGGATTTCCGGAAGGCTTTTGACACTGTACCATACAAGCGGCTACTAGTGAAATTGCATGATTATGGAATACCGCCTCAGTTATGTGATTGGATTTGTGATTTCCTGTCAGAGAGGTCACATTTCGTAGTAACTGAAAGTCATCGAATAAAACCGAAGTGATTTCTGGCGCTCCCCAAGGTAGTGTTAACTTTGCTGTTCCTTATCTATATAAATGATTTGGGAGACAATCTGAGCAGCCGTCTTAGGTTGTTTGCAGATGATGCTGTCGTTTATCGACTAATAGAATCATCGGAAGATCAAAACAAATTGCAAAACGATTTAGAAAAGATATCTGAATGGTGTGAAAATTAGCAGTTTACCCTAAGTAACGAAAACTGTGAGGTTATCCACATGAGTGCTAAAAGGAATTCGTTAAACTTCGGTTACACGATACATCAGTCTAATCTAAAGACCGTAATTTCAACTAAATAACCAGGTATTGCAATTACGAACAACTTACGTGTACATTAAGCCAAAACGCTGCTTTGTGTAGCAGTTGTAATCACTGTGACTTTATTTTCATTGGCTATAGGCCTATTTCGGCTTAAAAGCCATTTTCAAGCACTCTGCAACATATAGTACGGTATTTAGATAATATATCTGTGAGTTTTCGTAATAAATAATTATTTTGTACATTTGGCGTAAGACTTACTTCCATATTACATCGTTGACGCTCTTGCTGTCAGATATCTTACTTGGTGCGTTTTTAAGCAATGGCCAAGATCGCTAAGATCTTGTTAACATTTTGTAAGTTTGACAGCTTCGAGTTATGTCAGCGATGTTACATGGCTAAAGATCTGTTTTTATAAATCTATGCGGTTGTGTGATAGTAAAATATTTGCAGCTGTATATTGGTTTTCGTTTTATGAAATTGTCCGTGGTAAATAATTTCAATAAAATTATCAAAATAGTTTTAATGTTTTAAATCGGTTTGTTCGTTTAATACTTTTTTCCGGATATTTGCGGGTGCGTATTTTCTGTCTCTTCCAGAAAGTTCAATATTGGGCCTTTTGGTGTTACGTGGAGAAGACTAAGGAGACTGCCTACACGACGCTTGTCCGTCCTGTTTTAGAATACGGCTGCGCGGTGTGGCATCCTTACCAGATAGGACTGACGGAGTACATCGAACCGAGCGAGGTGGCGCAGTTGTTAGCACACTGGACTCGCATTCGGGAGGACGACGGTTCAATCCCGCGTCCGGCCATCCTGATTTAGGTTTTCCGTGATTTCCCTGAATCGCTGCAGGTAAATTCCGGGATGGTTCCTTTGAAAGGGCACGGCCGACCTCCTCCCCTATCCAACCCTAAACCGACGAGACCGATGACCTCGCAGTTTGGTCTCTTCCCCCAAAACAACAACAACAACCAGGAGTACATCGAAACAGTTCAAAGAAGGGAGGCACGTTTTGTATTATCGCGAAATATGGGAGAGGGGTCACAGAAATGATACAGGATTTGGGCTGGACATCACTAAAAGAAGAGCGTTTTTCGTTGCGACGGAATCTTCGCACGAAATTCCGATCATCAACTTTCTCCTCCGAATGCAAAAATATTTTGTTGACACCGACCTCCATAGGGAGAAATGATCACCACGATAAAATAAGGGAAATCGGATCTCGTATCGAAAGTTATAGGTTCTAAGTAGGCTGTTTAGGTTTTTATGTTGGTGACGCCACGTAGCGCTGTGTATGAAAATCGCTGATTGCGCTGTATGGATTCTGTGGCTGGTTGGACTCATTGTTGGAATATTCGCTATTGTAGTATTGGGCAGTTGGGTTTGAACAGCGCGTAGCGTTGTGCAGTTGGAGATGAGCCGCCAGCACCAGCAGTGATGGATGTGGAGAGAGAGATGTCAGAGTTTTGCAATGTTAATATGAGCGGACTATCTGGACGTGTGTCCGCCAGTAAAAGGAAATTTGTCAAAATAGATGTCAAGAATCGTTTGAACACTATTAAGGTAAATACATTTTTGTTCTCTATCAAAATCTTTCATTTGCTAACTATATGCCTATCAGTAGTTAGTGCGTTCAGTAGTTGGAATCTTTTATTTACCCGGCAGTATTGGCGCTCGCTGTATTGCAGTAGTTCGAGTAACGAAGATTTTTGTGAGGTAAGTGATTCATGAAGGGTATAGATTATTGTTAGTCAGGGCTATTCTTTTTTAGGGATTATTAAAAGTCAGATTGTGTTGCGCTAAAATATTGTGTGTCAGTTTAGAAATGATCAGAATAAGTAAAGAGAAAACTGTGTGAGTACGTTCAGTTTTACTCAACTATTTCTGTATCAAATAACGTAGAAGTTTACCAGCATAGTCATTCTTTACATTCAAAGGGAAGTGTCAAAGTGTTCGTTCTTTCGGCGCGCTGTACGAGATTGGAATAATAGAGAATT
The DNA here is from genome assembly GCF_023864345.2 of Schistocerca serialis cubense. Classification (NCBI taxonomy): domain Eukaryota; kingdom Metazoa; phylum Arthropoda; class Insecta; order Orthoptera; family Acrididae; genus Schistocerca; species Schistocerca serialis. The sequence goes on along the minus strand of NC_064641.1, from coordinate 357,813,044 downwards.
GTGAAGGTGGTTCGATGAACACTCTGATTGGAACTTAAATGTTATTTGCAGAGTATCCATGTAGATGTGGATGTATTTCTTGTCATCACAAAAATATTGCTATTGATTTCAGGTACTTTCAACACAACAAAAGAAAATAACAACATAATAAGATTGCATCTGAACACGGAGCGGAAAAATTCAAACCTGTCCTACTAACCACTACACTACCAACTCGCTTGGTATAACACCTTGTGTGCGAACTGATGCAGTAGCGTCAAAACTTTGAATGTCACTTTCTCGTAAACTATTAAGTGTTTGAAATTAAGACAAAATAAGTGTCCATTTATTTTCTCCTTTCTTTCACCAAGCGAAGTTTCGACTGCGTCAGAGAACGACCTATTCTGGTTCCTTCTTGTAAGATACACTTTCGGGAAGCTGCTGGTGTTACTCCATGCTCGCGCATGCACCGAAGAGTTCCTGTGGTATTTCCGCACCAGAAAAGTAGCTCATCCAGTCCTTACCGGCCTCAAATGTTGGTCTTGAGAAACTAATATACTATTCAAATTAATCAGCATATCCTTCATACATCATGACTGCTACTGTATGGTGTAATTAACCGTGTTAGAGAGAGATTAATCTCTACTGATTCCGTGGAAACTGACGTTTCATTTGCTGCAATTTGTAGACTTTTTTATTCTTTCTTTTTGACCCTCGCCCTGAAACTATAGCATTGGTGAGTTTTTCGTCGATATTGTAAGATAGTATTGTAGTTTGGGGCTGCATCGCACCGGGACTGGGGTGACGGCAATATCAGGCGGCAAAAACTACTTACTGCGTTCTCGAGTGTTTAAAACGACTCGTAGAGATCTTCAGTTACACGTATTTGGCATTTGTTTCTGTATTGGGGCAGTAGCCCCAGGAGAGAAAATGATGTCTGCATTAAGTATCTTGAACGCGCTGTTAAGCCTTTCCAATATACTCGAAGATGATATTACAGTTAGAATTGTCCACTGAGCCAAATCCCACGACAAGTGTCGTAATATTTAAAATAGCATTCTGTTTTAACAATTACACCTCAATAATTTACTTATGAATGTTGTGATAGCCTAGAAGGGTCGTTAGTTTGAAACAAATGAGAAATAAACTACGAACAAATCGCGCCAACTGTGAGATGATGCATAGAAATTTCGTTCCACGAACACCTAGGGTAAACCTCGTCTTATTACTTTCTTTCCTCGTTTTGAAATATGAATAAACCACAGGACAATTCCTCAATCCACAATCTCTTATTACATGCACGACCGGTTTCGGAACACTTAATCAACTAGCCGGCCGGAGTGGCCGTGCGGTTAAAGGCACTGCAGTCTGGAACCGCAAGACCGCTACGGTCGCAGGTTCGAGTCCTGCCTCGGGCATGGATGTTTGTGATGTCCTTAGGTTAGTTAGGTTTAACTAGTTCTAAGTTCTAGGCAACTGATGACCTCAGAAGTTAAGTCGCACAGTGCTCAGAGCCATTTGAACTTAATCAACTAGTACCTAGTTTTCCCGTTTGTGTTGACGGTCGTGCAACACTGGGGACGGTCGTTATGGAATTTTTGTCCCTTTTACTCTTTCGACAGGGAACCTTTGGATCCATGACACGATACGGTCGCCGGTTCGAATCCTGCCTCGGGCATGGATGTGTATGGTGTCCTTAGGTTAGTTAGATTTAAGTAGTTCTAAGTTCTAGGCGTACTGATGACCTCTTGTGAAGTCCCATAGTGCTCAGAGCCATTCGAACCATTTTTTGATCCATGACAACATTGGGGTGAGGATGACCTCAGATAATTACGTGTTCTTTTTTTTACACAAGACGATAGAACTTTAAGTGTTCCGAAACCGGTCGTGTACACAATAATAGATTGTGGATTAGGCAACTGTCATGCGAGTTCTTCATTTTCAAAATCGGCTTGTACAGTTGCGTCTGCCCCATATCCAGAATTCTTTTTGGTTCCTCTCTTCTTAAACTGTCTGAAAATTGAAAAGCTCATTCATCAGACGCTTTTCGCTGCTATTGACAAAGCATCACCAGCAGTTATATTGTAATTTTTACGATTAAACGGTACTTTTCGTCTCTTTGGTTTGCATAGAATGAATGACAGTTTTGCTTGAGAATGACTGAGCTTTGCTGCGGCTCGCGTTGGTGCTGTTTGTAGGTTTCCGCCCTCTGTTGGAGGCCAGACAGTATCGTTTAGTTGGCATGGTTGCGGTTGTTTGTCTTCTTCTCGTGTTGACTGGCGCCACTCGGTTTCGCAAGCGTTGCCTGTCCGTTAGTGGCAGCAGCGGCGGTTATCGATATGTAGTAATTGTTGCCCTATCTTTGGGACGACGTTTTTGTCTTTCCGGAGTCGTGTGGGTGGCCAGTTCGGTTGGGGATTCAGGAGGAGGCAGGTCCGCGCAGTGCCAGAACACGCCGGGACCGCTGGCGGCACGCATGGACTGCCAGAGGAAGGACTGTGGTCACGAGAGTGCACGACCTCGTCGCAAACCGGATCCAGTAAGCTTTAAGATGAGTGCATTTCAATCCAAGTAGAGAAACCTCCACCATTGTGAAATCTCGCGATTCTCCAGGGACTTGGATTCGTGTTACTGCTCCAAGTGTCGCCGAGGCGAAGAGCAGCGAGTGGAGTGTCTGGAGAAGGCGGATCTGATTAGCTTTCCTCGACTTCTTATTACTGTTTACTGCGTTCAAGTTGTTAAGTTCAACCAGCGGTAATTTTTGTTGTCTGGTGGCCGCTAATGCCCCAGTTACCTGCCCTGGGGGGCTTAGTGTATGTAACGGCAGTGTACGTTTCCTCACCTTGCCGCTGCTGTCCGGTAAGGCGTGTAGTTTTGACAGCTTTCTTGATTGTAGGCCGGTTGGTGATTCTTCTACTCTGGTGGTAGTGATTCCTTTCTCGATCCGGGCGCTCTAAACCCAGTATTCTGGGGACGTAGTGCAGACCGCCGGTTCCGGCTTTGGCGTATTGTTCCATCGTTGCATTGGGTTTATCGGACGTCAGGTAGCTTCAGCAAGATTATCATTAGTCATTCGTTAGACTGCCACTAGTCTGAGTTACCATCTTGTGAAGTGAATGCAACTCTGGGCTGCCTATCTTACCGCTCGCGAAAGTGTTTGTTACCAGACCTCCTCAGAGGTCGATTACTGCAGCACTGTCCGTGGCCCCTTGGTTCTTGTATGACATGTGTGGTCTAAAACCTGGTCTGATGGCCAGTAGTTCAGTGTAACGCACCTTCAGTCCACGCCTTCTGCGGGTGTAATCTGCCTCAGTACTCTTTAAGGAACTTATGTACTGGTCCTTGTGTTTTATTATTGTATTATTTATTACAATACCTTGTAATGCCTACATTAAAGGTTATATATGTCTAGTTAATAATTCTGGTCGCCTTCTGGTATAAATCTAGCAGTGTAGTGTTCAGTGGATGTTAAGGGTATTTCACCCGTTTGGTGATCATTTGCATGTTTTTTTAATTAACTTTTACTATTGTATTTGCTGTTTTACAGCAGGTTTTTAAATTTTTTTATATTATTGCCGTTCCTGGCGTGTAAGGACTTCAGCCGTGATTGTGGTCACTTGCCTTAAAATTCTAATTTGGTATTTGAATTTACACCGTAAGCCTTTAAAACCTTATTTACTGCCATTCCTGGCGTCTGATGCCTTCTGCTGTGTTTGTGGCGACTTGCCTTTAATATTTCAATACCTGTAATTTGTAAGTTGAAGAGAGTTTTAAGCAATTCTTAATTTATTGCCAGTCCTGGCGTGTATGGCCTTCTGCCCAGATCACAGTGGCTTGCTTTTAAAACATTATCTGCTATATCTGTATTTAACGGTGATTTGCTAGACTGTAACTCACTGAAAGCACTATTATTTACATAGTTGTTTATTCTTTCATTAATAACGTGTGGTATTTTTATTTATTGTTGAGTCTGGAACCACTGGTTTAAAAAAAATTGTGTGTAACTGTAAAAGGCAACCAATAGTAACTGATTACGGCCCCGTCCACAATCGTAACCGAATCCTGCCATTCCTTGACTAGCAGGTCACAATGACATATTTGACAAACTACTATCGGCAATTTTTGTTTCTTCTTTCACATTCTCATCACAATTGCTTCTCCTTTCATGTTAACAGAATGTGTAATTGAATTGGCACTGCAATGATTGACTTGTTCAATTCCCTTTGCGTTTTTTGAGTTGTATTTTTCGGTCATGGCGAAAAACTCCATTGCACTGTTTGCTTTTGTGATCTGAAACTCTCAGTATATGAACTCTATTAACAAATGCATACATCCACAAAGAGTGTTTTGTTGGCTTTTCGTTTGTGTTATTATGTATTAGAGGTGGTGGCAATTATAGCATTAACGAAAACTGTTTTAAGTATACAATATTAAAATACACATTATTGGCACATTAAAGTTAATAACACCTGGTAATGCTAAAAAAGCGAATCACTTAAAATGAATTAAATTTTTAGTTACCTGTTCGCTTAAAGCAGTAAACAAAAATACACTTCAGTCCGGAACCGCGCGACTGCTACGGTCGCAGGTTCGAATCCTGCCTCGGGCATGGATGTGTGTGATGTCCTTAGGTTAGTTAGGTTTAATTAGTTCTAAGTTCTAGGGAACTGATGACCTCCGATGTTAAGTCCCATAGTACTCAGAGCCATTTAAACCATTTTTGAACAAAAATGCAGACGGCAGCTACAGAACCGCGGGAATAATTTTGCCTGCTCTTTATTTATGATGTTCGAGTTGCAGGTGGTGCATCTAGAATTTATTCTTACCTACGCTTATACTAGGCCTTTCTGCTCCCACTCAACTCAGTGGGAACCGGCAACACCACGACTTCGAAAGGCGAACTCACCCATGCCTCTGTGTGACCGTCGATTTACTCCCTGGTTTGGTTCAGAATTATCCTCGTATTCACTCGATATTTCCTTGTCAGTTTGATTAAATATTCCGAATTATTCTCACTTAAAGGATGACACAGAGATGGAAAATTTGTGATCTTGAGTCCAAGAAGCTCATTCCAACAAAAACTGCAGCTTACTTCGCCGTTTATGTTGAGAGTTCTCCGTCTTGGCCATGACTGGGACAACAACGAAGCGCTGTACGCCACAGTTATACGCTAGCTTACCTGGCGAGTGTGTGAGCTTTCGGTTCTAACGTCGCCTGAAAGTAGACTTATACCGTTTTCCTGGAAAAACCACTAATAATCAGAGGGACAATCAATAAAGAAATACTAAGATAATTTCTCCCCCATAAGTTTTGTTGCTACCGTGGCTATGTACCATGTTGCTCTAAAGGTGACAAACTTTCTGAATTGCATACTCGTTAGAGCCTGATTTTTCTCCTTCTCTCAGTTGTATTGACAAACTTGTGGCACTGAATGATACGTTACCTGGATTTTGTCATGTATTTACCCATACTGCTACGTCTGCATACTTTTGTGTTAGTCCTGTAACACTACTTTAGTATGACTGTGGACTGAACCTATAGACTGACCGTTTAGAAGCTGAAAGTGCGAATTACCATGCTAATTCGTGACGATCTTGGATACTTTGTTTCATTAAAAAAGCTATTTTCGTAACGTTTTCACCATAACTTGCAACTCATTTGTATTAGCACAATGCATACTAAATGACGGTTTTTGTTAGGTTATTGAGTACAGCAGATAAACATAAGACATAAATAAATCAGCAGCAACATAATCTCCGACAGTATCTAAAACAGTCTGATAATGTTTGGATAATTGATCGAATTGTCGATAGACAATATTTTGTTAGCACTTTTCCTCCTCGAACGTTATGCTGTGTCAGCAGACAATAAACTGTGCAGTTTAACATAACGATGAAGTGAGAGGTATCGCAAATTCACCGACGGTACATATGACTTTTTGTGACGAATGGCTTTCCTGTCGCTGGGACCGCTAGTGTGTTCTCACCTGTCAGCCGGTACAACATTCACATCAGCGAGTGTCGCGACTATATGTATTAGACTGTGGTTACACGGTATTAGCGTAATGTCTGCTGACAGTGTCTAATTTTTTGTCCGACGTGCTTGTAACTAAGTGTGGCGAGAATAGTTAAATTCTTATGCTAGCGCACGACATATCCGCCCCTCGCCAACGGAAAACTATCTTTTCCGAGGATGCTTGACATCTCTGTCCAATTCCGTTTCGTTCCATTGGCAGTCCGAGTGAATGCTGCCCTATGAAAAGCACTGAGGAAGTTCCGTTCAGTGACGTCCAATGTGTGTCGACTGGGAGGAACGGAGTTAAAATGACCCTCCATAGACTCTGACCTAGGTATGCAATGGTTTCCTTGAGATAATCTAAACAAAGGCCGATATGATGACTTAAACAAGGCCACAGCTGACTCCCTATTTCTTTCTTGTCCACTCTCGGCCCTTGACACCAACGTCACCGGGACACTTTTCGTGATCAGCAACTGTTTTTACGGTCTGATTCTTTTGACTTCTCGCTTCAAGAACTATAAAAGTATTACGCTACATAGAGGCTGCTATTTCACGTCACGTCACTTAGGCATCAACGAGGCATAGTTAAGTGTCATTTAACGTTTACTGCTGGCACACCTTACAAGGCCTTCATGGCTCTTTTACAGCCCACTAAGTAGTAGGTGCACCTAACAGAGAAGGTCGAATGGTATTGTTCAGCTTACACTCCCGTTACCGCTTTTTGAATATAATCATTTACTTGTTATGCCTTGCTTTTAACATCGTTTAAGTTTTATACTAGTTGCTTACTTCCTTCACGCTGTTACTGTAATGATATTACTGGGCGGACAATTTCTGTCTGATTAAGACTGCATGTCAACTACCTTCAACTGTTGGGCCATTAGCTTTCGTATTATACGGGAAGAATTTTACGTAATTTAGTTTTCTCCATTACGGAAGTGAAATTTTTCACAGGAATCACTGTACACAATGTGGCGATCCGATGGCGGGGAGTGGGTACGGTGAATGCCCGGTGAACGTCATCTGCTAGAGTGTGTAGTGCCAACTGTAAAATTCGGAGGTGGTAGGGGTGTTATGGTGTGGTAATGTTTTTCATGGAGGGGGCTTGCACCCGTTGTTGTTTTGCTTGGCACTATCACAGCACAAGCCTACATTGATGTTTTAAGCACCGTCTTGCTTCCCACTGTTTAAGAGCAATTCGGGGATGGCGATTGCAGCTTTTAACACGATCAAGTACATGTTCATAACGCACGGCCTGTGGCGGAGTGGTTACACGACAATGACATCCATGTAATGGACTTGCCTACACAGAGTCCTGATCTGAATCCTATAGAACACCTTCGAGATGTTTTAGAAATCTGACTTCGTGCCGGGCCTCACCGATCGACATCGATACCTCTCCTCAGTGCAGCACTCTGTGAAGAACAGGCTGCCATTCCCCAAAGAACCCTTCCAGCACCTGACTCAACGTATGCCTGCGAGAGTGGAAGCTGTCTCATATATATGTGTGTGTTTTTTTTATTTTGTGTTGCCCGCTAATTCGTTTACAGTATTGAATAATGTTTTGGTACTAATACATTTTGGTCATTGATGACTTTTCTGTCGTGTGTGATAGCTTCCTGCGTATGGTAATTTTCTTCTGTTGTTAAAAATTGGTGCAGTTGGTTACTGTGTTTTAAGATTTGGAGGTCTATTTCAGTGCCACGGGGTAATGGTTGTTTTCGATGAGGTGTTCTGGAAATGTGGAATGTGTGTTGTCACTTTTCAGTGTTCTTAAATGTTCTGTGTGTCTTATTCTGAAATTTATACATGTCTGTCAGCTGTATACTGAATCGCAGCCTTCGCAGATTAGCTGGTAAATATCTGCTTCATTGAATTTATTTGTGGTGGTGTTAGGTGTTTTTAATCTTTACTACATAATATTGTTTACTTCATATGGCACCTTTATACCTAGTTTCCTCGTGATGTTTCCTGTCCAACATCTTCCTTAACCGCCTTGAGAACAAAATCCTTGAAATAGTAACAAAACCAAAGGAGTACACAATAATACATTGGTACCATTACGTTGGTGACATAATTTGCTAGATAGATGAAACACCTGAACGGATACTGCAGTAACACAGAGACATCAATACTGCCCACCGAAAAATACACTTCATGCTTGAAAATGAAAGAGACAGAAAAACAGATTTCCTAGACATCACAACAGAAAAGAAAGACAACAAGTTTCGGTTCTCATTATAGAAAATACCTACATCAGCCAGTACAGTTATTCACTATAGAACAAAGCACCTTGCAGTCCATAAGCAGGCCCCCTCATATACTTGCTACACAAGACTGAAAAGAACTGCAGTGACAGAGATAGCTACACACCAGAACTAAACAAAATCAGATTGCCATAGAAAATGTTTACAAAATAAACGTTGTCGAGAAACTAAACCATAAAATAAAGACACAAGTGATACAGAACACATACAACAGTATCACAACACATTACACCAGCAACAGCCACACAACAGAGAACATACAACGGACAGAAGATGAAGAAACCACAAGCAAGAAAACATGGCACACACTGACATTTGGCAACAAAATAACACGCAGAATAGGAAACATCACGAGGAAACAAGATATAATGGTGGCATATAAAACAAACAACTCTATGCAGAACAGATTAAAAATACGTACCACCACCATCGATAAATTCAACAAAACAGCTAACCTGCAAAAACTATGATACAGTATACATTGGACAAACACGTAGAAATTTCAGAATAAGATGTCAGAACATTTAAGAACCCTGAAAAGTGACAGCACACATTGTACATTTGTAGAACACCTCATAAGTAACAACTACCATCACAGTGACACAGAAACTGACCTCGAAATCCTAAAACACAGTAATCATCTGTACCCATTTTAGCAACAGAAGAAAATTAGCACATCCCGAAATCTATCAAGTGGGAGCAAACAGTATTATGTACCAAAACACTATTCAACACCATGTATATCGTTTTCAAAGTTCACGGACATCAAACCAAAACAAAACATTAAACAAACGACAGTCGGAGACGCGTCATAGACATAAATTTCTGCACTGAAACTTGTGTCCACGCCACAGCAACATAAGAGGACGCAATATGTACAAACAAGTAGGAGAAATCATATGTAAACACTGTCAAAATATGAAACAGAATCCATGAATAACCAGCTACACGAAATAGTTCGCCATACCTAAGCTTGACAAAACTTTTATCAATGTCCACTGGTCCAGTTTAAATAAACAAAAACACGTTTGGTACATAAATACAAAATTGTCACAACTAAAGACTAGCAAAAGACTAGAATGGTAAGGCCAAAAACGGACATACGATACGAATTTTACCAGAACATACATTTCGAAGACTGGATAATAAACAATGCAAACGATTTTCTAACATCTGCCATGTTTGCAGATAACGTGGTGTACTAATTTAGACCTACGGCTGATTGTGGTTGCCAGCCACAGGCCAAGGTCAAGTGCACATACAATTTAAATGACAACAAACTCTGATGTATCTTATTCCTTAACCTTAAGTTAGCCTGTATGTATGTATTTCAAGAAAATACCAAAAACCGGAGGATGCCACAGCTGTGGTGAAACATTCTGGGGTGGTAAAACAAAACAACAATTTGTGTACTACTTGCAAAAAGGTGGACACATCCTTAATTCCTGCTATGTCAGTTATTTTGCTGCCAAAATAGCTAAACGCATAAACCTCTTTCAGTGTCTTATTTTCTGAGATAATTCTCTCGTCATCGCATGATTTAATTGAACTACATTTCATTAACACTGTTTTACCTTTGTTGATGTTCCTCTTGTAACATTGAAACGTCCCCTTTTGAAAAATTATGCATGACTGTGCTTAAACTGACACACAATATTTTTAGCGCAACGCAATGTGACTTTCAATAATCCATACAAAAGAATGGCCCTGACTAACATTAACACCATTCAAAAATCACTTACCTCACAAAAATCTTAGTTACTCGAACTACTGCAATACAGCGAGCGCCACTACTGCCAGCTAAATAAAAGATTCAAACTACGGAAGGCACTAACTACTGATAGGCATAGATAGCAAATGAAAGATTTTAATAGATAACAAACAATGTATTTACCTTAATAGTGTTGAAAACTCATAATATACATAGCACTAGTAGCAGTACATAGAGAACAAACAATGTATTCACCTTAATAGTGTTGAAAACTCATAATATACATAGCACTAGTAGCAGTACATAGAGAACAAACAATGTATTTACCTTAATAGTGTTGAAAACTCATAATATACATAGCAGTTCATGACATCCAGTCTTACAAATTTCAAAACTCCGCCATCTCTCTCCCCACATCCACCACTGCTGGCGGCTCACCTCCAACTGCGCAACGCTACGCTGTTCACATCCAGCTGCCGCTGCCCAACACTACAATGGCAGACAACAATGCAAACTAGCCACAGACTGCACACAGCACAGCCAGTGATTTTCATACAGAGCGCTACGTGGCGTTACCAATATAAAAACCTAAACAGCCTACTTACATAGCCCCCATGCTCCCCACAAAAAATTTTACAAATTGTTTTGCGCAGTGGCCAATACAGAGTTGAAAAATTTTTTCGTAGTTACAATAACAAAGATATCAAATGCACACACTTACTGATACAATGTTGGTCATAAGCTAAAATTTTCTCACAGTGCATAAAGATAGTCCTGATCATTCATCACAGTAAAATTGCAGTGTTTTTCTCAAAGTCTGAGCACTAAAAGAAAACGCACACGGAAGTAGTGGGTTTCCATGCAGTCTTGAAGAAGTAGTGTTGTCCTTCCAACGGAAAGACAGTGCTGACTCTCGACATGCAGACAGGTAATGGGCCACAACAGAGCAAACCCACCGCAGAGTCAGTCGAAGTTTTGAAGAATATTGGTAGGTAGGTCATCACAGAGTAGACCCACTGTAGTCCTTGTAGTGATGGCCAGCAGCCATCTGTTGTGACTGTGCAGGTGCGCAATCACCATTGAAGAGTCTTGCGGATAATATAGCAAGTCCATAACCACCACTTGTGCACTCACAAAGTTTTTGGAATTGTCCTTAGAACCAGCAATGCTGTTATCCAGTCCCTTGCAGAATTATTAACACACATGCAAACACTAACGGTCCCTACTTCTCACATATTGTCCATATACTATCACCAACAGAAACGTGTGCAGTTAAATGGAACTTACAAGTTAATAATATGATGAACTGGTGTCAATTACAATTTTATAACATAAGAATACAATTACAAAGGTACAAAATACGTCATTAAAGAACATAACAATACAGATAACATTTGTAATACAGGCTTTACAAAAGAATCGAAATAACATATACATCAGTGTTACAGGAATTATGACATAAGTACATACATAAAAGATCAGAATAACTTTCGAAACATCAACTTCACACATGAGCATTAAAACAGAACAGAATTAATAATGTCTAACATCTTTACAAAGTAAATAACATATTATTAATGCAAATTATATTTGAGGATAACAGTATTCCTCATCATAGTTCATGTAGCTGAGTATTAGAAAAATTCTACAACATTAGTCTTATCAGATAAACATATAAAGACAGGAAGAATATAAATACACAAGGGTACACAAACACATAGTGGGATAACACAAGGAAAGGACAGGGTTTGTTTTACTGCAGTATTTTGCAAACAAAACTTTCTTTACTTCTCAGAGATCTCCCATCGTTCTTCATTATTTCCAAAAAGTCCTATCTATACCTGCTTTCTGTACTTTTCTCGTATAACCTCTCAGTGCATTTCTTCAAATTCATCGCAACTCATTCTCTTATAGGCTACCCCATCTTCAGCTAACTTAAATCTACTGAGCTCAGATGCATAAACTAAGGGACGAGGCAATGCAGCAGCACAAACAGCAATGACAAAAAAAAAAAAATAGAAATTGTCAAAGCAAGCTGCAGTAAATCTAAATTACCAAGCAATGCAACATTACAACTAATATGAGCCAATGTGCAGCAACAAGAAAAATAAATCAGTAGTAAAACTAGCTCAACAGAGTAATACAAAGTGACATTTAGTAGCACTATGCCTCGCAAACAGCAGCAGCAAATGCAATAACTTATATCTAAACATGACAAAGCTTAAGCAGAAAAATAGTACACTAAAATGGCCATGTTTAATACCTATGTCACATCTTAATACTAGAGTGATGCATCACAATTTATTCTACAAAAGAAATTACCAAGTACTTGAAAACAAAATTATGTGTGCAGTTACTCTTATTAATCCCTTCTTATTGTTCTTTCCTTTCCAAGTGCTCCTTTTTCGAAGAATGTGTATAATAAAATTATTATTTAATAGATCTGTTGACAGAAAGTTTTCACATTAGCAAATGCATTTAATTCTATTTTATAAAACCAATGCTCCAAGACTGCTGGAAAACAGATATCAAATGAAATAAGCAACTATGTACAAAGCATAAAAATATCATTCCATAGTCATGTGGCATTTCATAAGTTAGTAGAAATTCTCTCAATTCTCGTGGAAAGACACTTGTCATAATCAGGTGTGCAGATGTAAGTATCTTTCCAAGTAATGAGCGTGTCGCATTTGCGATTCTTTCTACAAAGGAATGTCAATAGCGAGGGTAATGGCCTCCTTTCTTTTCTCCACCTAATGGCTTTCTTTTGTCAGACGACTACCTCTGAGCTGGGTGCCCAAAACGCATTACGTCAAGGTCACTTACCTTTCTTAATGAAATATTTACGACAGCAGTTTCTGCTACAGTGGCAGTCTCATATAAAAAATTTCACAGGTCGAGAATTTGCGTTGCAAATGTGTAGAAACAAAATCCTATTGATATAACAGTGTCCAAAAAAAATTTTCGTTGGCATTGTAACACATTCACGCATTTACATACATTTCATAATTCTAAAATACGATTTTTGGTTTCCAACATCCTTTTCCACAAAGCAGAGTCCCTAACCACTACTCATTATTCCTTACCTTATTATACATATACATATTCGTCGACACTTCTTCAATATTTTATCATAATAAATACCTAGCATACTCAAATTCTTCATATAGCATCAGCTTATTGATCATAAACATATCTCAACAGCATAATACACATCGTCGTCATAATAATATCATGATATCTCAGTCAAATCTCAAAAACGTTGTAGCTTTCTGCAATAATGAGCTTGTCGTATTTGCGACGCTTTCAACAAAGAAATGTCAATAGCGAGGATAATGGCCTCTACCTCAAACGTACTTTAAATATCATAATCCCATACCAAACACATCATTCAAAGCTCTCATAGTAACACAATGCTTCCAAAAAATATGAACAGTTCACAAAGTAAAGACAAATACAATTTCATAAGTGTGAAGTTATCCAAGGGTGTAATTATGTAAACATCTGTCACTGATGTAGTAAAATAAATGTTTGTATCTCTCAGTTAAATGATCAGATAACTGTGTAATTTATGTGTTCGAGAAATATGGTACCGATGTATAAAGTTGTGTAAGCAAATACCATATTAGCTAGGGCTCCTTGTGTTTGCCAAACACATGGTACACAAAGTAAGCGTGTACCCCCCTGAGGATTAATGTAATTATACCCTTCAGGTGTTACAGACTACAGCAATGGAATGAAATGTATCATGGAAAACTTTCTTTGAAATTCAAAAACCTTGAGAAATAAATGGCTTAAGTACAAAATTAATCTCTCAAATGCGTGTCCTGTAGCACTAAATGTGCGTCTTGCTGTAAGATAATTCTGTGGAAGTGTCGTAGTCATCGTCCTCTGTAAGCAAAGTTCTGCTGAAGTCAATATACTTCCCTCATCATAAACGAAAGTGAAATGCTTTACTTATGGATACCGTAGTTATTACATACCTTACCATGATCAAGAAAGTACTATAATGTAATGTATTGTTGTGCTACAAAATAGGCTGTCTCATTGTAGCTATACCACAAAGGTTACTACTAAAACATGTTTTACTTTCCAGAATAATAGATAAAAACTGTGCAGAAATAAAACAGAAACACTGCAAAAGCAACATTGTATATTGTCACTCATTAGTAGCGTCGTGATAAAATCGTGTAGCTGACACATAAACTAACCACTGTGTCATCTGGTATCTCACAGAAAGTACTTTAAATCCAGAATGTATTTTCAAGTAAACCAAAATGTTGCATTAAAATCTCATTAGCAGTACTGGTAAATGTTCTAAGTATGTAAGCCTTATAGTCGTTACGTAATCGTGCAACTAACAAGCAAAAATGTACACACACAATAACACTGTGACGTCTGTTCACTATAACAATGCATTCGTAATTTCTGTTTCAATAAGTTCTCTTGGTTCTTGGCTGGATATTTAACTTCAAACATTGTTGCATGTTAACAGATTCTAAGTCTGACAGGCATACTAGTAATGTAACGTGAAAAGTTATATGGCAAAGACTAAATTAAAAAAAAAAAACAGATTATCTCTCAATAAACGGTTTTACATGTGAAATGTGGTGTAAACCTTTACTCTTCCTAGTACGCAGTGTTTCAACTTCGACGCAATTATCATGTGGTATACGTCGGTAAAGAATACTGGAATTTTTCTCAAGGTTAGGGTCTATGTAATTTTTCTCTGAGCCAGCTGGCGCACGCGGCTGCCTGCTGTGCGAGTCATTGTCTGTCTCTTTGTTGGCGCACGTCGTTATTAGGATTAGGAGACCTAACTTCTACAAATTCACCTTGTCGAGAGTGCCCTGCTCTGTTTGAATCCCGCCAGTTCTGATGAAATTCAGGTCTGTCGTTATGATTATATCGTCTGCTGTCATGTCGGTAGTTCCTGTAGTTTCTTTCTTGTCGGTTAAGTGGTGGAGAATTTCTCCCAGAATTATCACTGCACGGTGGACCGTTGCGTCTGAAGTTATTCTGTCTCCCGTGATAATAATAGTTCTGGTTGCCATATTGTCTGTTTCTATGATTGTCTCTGTCATATTCATTACTACGGAAATGTGATCTTTCTCTGTAACTATTACTCTGCCAGCGGTTGTCATATGGGTGGTGTCTGTTTTGTTCACGATTTGCGTTGTAAGAATAGACTTGTCGTGTCCAGTTATTGTTTCTGTCGTCACGGAATATTGACGGATGTGACCTGTAGTGATTGTTTTCCTGTTTTCGCATCCCGTGACTGTCTGTGTCAATTTCTAGTTCTTGTAAGTGTCCCTGAAAAGCTTCAATGTCGTCTTTGCAACGTCCTGCTAAAATAATATTTCTTAAATGTTCAGGCAATTTCATTAAGCAAATGCGGATGAGTTCTGAAGGGCTGTATGGGTTTGAAAGATATTGATTCATGTGCAACATGTCTTCAAAATATTTCACAAGACTGGAAAATTCGGATTGTTAGAAATGTTTCATCATTATGATGCTATGTTTTACTCGGTCTTGTGTAGCTTGAGACCAATATGCTGAGAGGAAGGCATGATAAAATTCTCCTTCACTGTGACAATCGTGAATGACCGATCGCATTCTTATAGCTGGTTCATTCTCTAAGTAGCCACACATAAATTCTAATCTGTGTTCTAACGACCAGTTGGGAGGAAAACAATGAGAGAATTGATGGAGCCACGCTTGTGGATGAATGTCGTTGCCAGAATTCTTAAATGTTTTGAATTTACGTGTAGTAATGAACAGCTTATAGTCAAAATCATCATGTCGGCGAGTCACATGTCGGTCATTGTTACGTCGTTTCGGCGGTTCCATCTCAGAATTCGGTGCACCTTGCCAATTTCTTTCATAATTTCCGAAGTGTCCTGTGTTATTATTTTGTGGCTGTTCCGTATTTCTATGTACCTCTTCCCGTATTGGGGCGCGAGTGTCCTCTGAAATACGTAATTCTTGTATTACCTGTGTCAGCTGATCTTGTACTTCCCGGATTTCTCTTTGGTGTTGCGTGTTAATTTGATTCTGATTTTGTTTGAATTTCCTAATTTGTTCGAACTCTTCTGTGTCATTAAAGATTACCGGTTTTGTGTCGTTGAGATTATCATCTACCTTCGTAGATAAATTAATTAGCTGATCCGAAAGTTCAACTACTTTCTCTGATAATGAACTAATTACCTCCATGTGTCTTTCTGAACCAATTTTCAGAGTATCTACTGTGTCCTTTAAGTTTTCCTGAGTTTTTGCAAGTTGCGTAACCAAATCGGTAGATGCAACTGAGTCAATTTTAGCTTGCAAGGTCTCATGATTTTCATGAACAATAGTTTGTTCTTTTATGGCTGCTTCGTGATTCTGTAATGCATTTTCATGCCGCGAAAAAATAGGTTGAAAATGCTCACAAATTTGTGTTTTTACGTCATTACAGACTTTTTGACATTTCGATTCAATGTTATGTAACTCAGTAGTTACATCTTCACGTGTTTGTTCAAGCATGGTGTCTAACTTCCGGAGATTTTGTTCCATTGTGTCTAACTTTTGAAGCTTTTGCTGTGTTTGTCTCTGATTTTGTTCCATTGTGTCTAACTTTTGAAGATTTTGTTCCATTGTATCTAACTGTTGCTGTGTTTGTCTCTGGTGTTGTTCCATTGTGTCTAACTTTTGAAGCTTTTGTCCCATTTGTTGCATTAATTGTAATAACAATGCACTGGTGTCTGAAACATGTTCCTGAGTGTTTTTCGGCAGTGAATTTGCACCGGCAACATTCACATTTTGACAAGCGGAAAATGTGTCTTGACTCATTTGAGAAAACGGTGAGAACCCAAAAACCTGAGTCTACAGTATTTGCAATATTGTGTTCTGTCATTCCCGATTCCTGAGGCGAGCTGTTGCCTACCGATCGATCGATAATGCTTCCCTGTTCACTACCTGTTTCACTGTCTACACCATTATTTGACGCCAACTCCATTTCCCTATGCACAGTTACCAAATTACTACTTTGAATATTAGTTAATTCGTTACATGGTGGCGCTAACACATTGCTTTCGTCTTCACTGTCATTTCTCAGTTTACTTTGGAGCCTAGTATTACGTTTTTCACACGCCATTATTGTCACAATATTTCACACGACAACACAGAAAAACACAATTTGAAGAGCAAAAATGAGAGAACACATTATCATAGCACTGGAAATAATATCTAGTTAATTGCAGCTGCGAAATACTTGGTGCAAATCTACATGCATGCCACACCTGTTTTACTGTACAACAATGAAAGACTGCAACTACAAAGGAAATTGCCTCTATAATTACGCGCTAGCAATAAACAATAGCTACACTAATTACACAAACAACAAGAAAAAATCAGAAGATTCCAGTGAGGTATCTTTGGCTAAGGGTCGACATATGAAACGTCCCCTTTTGAAAAATTATACATGACTGTGCTTAAACTGACACACAATATTTTTAGCGCAACGCAATCTGACTTTCAACAATCCCAACAAAAGAATGGCCCTGACTAACATTAACCTATACCTTTCACAAATCACTTACCTCACAAAAATCTTCGTTACTCGAACTACTGCAATACAGCGAGCGCCACTACTGCCAGCTGAATAAAAGATTCAAACTACGGAAGGCACTAACTACTGATAGGCATAGTTAGCAAATGAAAGATTTTAATAGAGAACAAACAATGTATTTACCTTAATAGTGTTGAAAATTCATAATATACATCGCAGTTCATGACATCCAGTCTTACAAATTTCAAAGCTCCGCCATCTCTCTCCCCACATCCACCACTGCTGGCGGCTCACCTCCAACTGCGCAACGCTACGCGCTGTTCACATACAGCTGCCGCTGCCCAACGCTACAATGGCAGACAACAATGCAAACTAGCCACAGACTGCACTCAGCACAGCCAGTGATTTTCATACAGAGCGCTACGTGGCGTTACCAATATAAAAACCTAAAAAGCCTACTTACAACATCTTTACAGTTTACTACCTATTCCTCTCAGTTGCTCTTCCAAGGCCTTTCCCCATCTCTGATAGAATTATAGAGTCATTGGCAAACCTTAAAGTTTTAACTACTTCTCACTGAACTTCTGTTTCCAATTTCTACTCAACATTTTTCAGGACTTACTAAACATATAGGGTATACGACTTCAGGGATAGACTACAAGTGTATCTCAGTCCTTTCGCAAGTACGGTTCACCTTTCAGATCCTTGAACTCTTTTAACTGTAGTACGGTTTCTGTGCAAGTTGTAAATAACTTTCGCTCCCTGTATTTTATCCCTGCTAGCTTCAGAATTTCAGAGGGTGTATTCTAGTCAATATTGCCAAAAACATCATCTAAGACTACAAATGCTATAAACGTAGGTTTGCATTAACAAATCTTCTAAAAAAAGTTGTGGGGACAGTATTGCCTCGCGTGTTCCTGGGACGGCTGGTTTTTTTTTTCATTATCTGATCAGTCTCGAAATTAAAACAACAATGAAAATCCGATGAAGTTTTCTACAGAAGTGTTGGGCAATGTCTCTAGTATGCACGTCGATCAAGTCACGTCGCACTTTTCAGTTCTGAGCGCACAGTGAGCAACCGAAGATTCCTAAACCAATTGTCTCCCTCCAAGTGTAAAGTGTGTGCTGTCATTCGACTATTTTCGTACTGAGGAGTTCCGCCTGATTTCCACGCAGCCCAAATAACGTAACCGTCATGAGTGACAGCAATCTGCCATCAGGTGCAAGAACTTTGAGGTATACAGACGTTCAAGGTGCAGGCGGTCAGGGAAGTGCGTGTCAGTCGATGACCTTATTCAACGATTAGATCAGGGGATTCGAGAAAATCGTCTACGAAGGGCGATTTAGAACAAGTGAAGAGGAATGTCGCCAGGCGTCCTTCTCATGACAATGCACGGCCGCACACTGCAACAAAGCTCCCGCACCGTTTTCAACTGGAAATGTGTGATCATCCACCATACAGTTCAGACTAGCTACCTCTGATTTTCATATCTTTTCTCAGAATTTTGGCACAGATAATGAGCTACAGACGGGTGTAGAGAAATGGCGGAAAACGTAGTCACCTGCCTACTACGAAGAGGGTATTGGGAAGTTAGTGTCACACTACGACGAATGTCTAAGTCGGAGCGGCGACTACGTAGAGAAGTGGCTGGAAGGTGTACCTGATTGTTGGAAATAAAAAAGAAAAATTTTTACAATGATTTCTATTTGTGACCTATCGGACCTTGGAAAAAAAGTAGCTCTCGTATGTTTCTCTGGGAAACCCAAACTGATCTTCCATGAGGACAATTCTACGAATGTTTCCACTGTTCTGTAAATAGTGCATATTAGTATTGTGACACCGTGAATTATTAAACAGATGCTTCGGTAGTAACACACCAGTCAGCTTCTGTCTTCTTTGGAGCAGGAATTATTAAATTATTTTTGTAGTTGGAGGATATTTCACCTCTCCAGCGCATCTGTCATACCAGGTGGAATAGTTTTGTCATGAGTGGATCTCGCCCTGAATCAATAATTCTCGTCCACGACGGGTACCTTGTTTCAGCTTAAGTCTTTCAACGCTCTGTTAAATTTACCTCACAGTACCATATATCCCGTTCCATATTCGTCTACTTCCTTTTCCATCTTCACGATATTGTCTTAATTTCTCTTGCATAGTTCTTCTGCATATATCTTCCATCTTTCAGTCATTCCTTCTTTGATTATTACTGACTTCTCATCTGAGATATTAGGCTCCTCTTAAACTGAAGTTTGTTAGTTGCTAATTGTATTATGGCTGCTTGTAAGTTATTGAAAACGGGTGTTCTCGAGTAATGGATAACTTCCTAGATCAAAGCAAGTGATTTTAAATCTTTATGTAGTTTATTCATATTTATAATACTGACTCCTTGAATTGACCTGTTGGTCTAGAAAAAAAGAGATATTATATGTGAAAAATCACACTAGGACTAAATATATTGGGGAGCAGTGGTTAGTGTCACCAGTTTCTTAAAACATTCCCGTGCAGGACTCTCTTGAATTCACGTCCATTCGTATTACACGCTATTGGACTTTGAAAACCTTAGCTTGTCTTATAGAGTTATCTGAAAAACTGTATTTGTATGACATCATGAAACGATAGTAAGCGAAGTATACCAGCTTTTTTTTACCTTCACACCATCTAAGTTTGCAAATAAAGCAGTGTTGTAGTATGTTCCTCCCAACTGAATTTATTATTAATTTGTTACCCAACAATTTGACGCAGCCAGCTTCTTCCATCTGCTTGTTGCATGTTTTATACAAATACTGAGAGGGAATCTCTTACAAGCTCGGAACTGCGTAAAAGATATATTTTCTAAGCTTAGTAGAAGTGGTCAGAGGTGGAGGATGCATGCAATGTTAATTATATAACTGAAGATGGCCCTGTTTATCTGACATAATTAGATTGTTGCCCACCAAAATAATGATTAAGGAATATGCTACCTACTGCTGCGGCCACATGTAGTAAGCATTGCTCCACGTAGTGGAGAATGGCAAAATAGAGGCACGCCGGCGACCGAGGCGTTGCGAAGTAGGCAAGCACAGATAGCCTTGCTGACAGCAGCAGTATACCCACAGGCTGACGCAAGTACACACACAGGCCGAGTGCCGAGCGAAGCCTGGAGAGTGCTGAGTAAGGGAAAGTGAGGCCAGCACGCTAAGTTACGCTGCAATATACTGCAGGAGTAATAACAAAAATCTACCACCGAGGGTAAAAAACGTTCTCCTGCCGGATATAAATAGTGGAGCGCAGGCAGCAACAGACAGAAGCCATTAGGAAGCAGTTCGGATCTGAAGATGGACGTGGTCTGTGTCTGAATGTTCGATCTTTGTAGGTAGCGATTCCGGAAGTCTGTTCCAGCTCACAGGAGTCATCCGTTCGCCTCCAGATGTCAACTTCAGCTCCGGAGGTCGGCCCGAGTTCGGTCGGCACCATGGCTGACTAACTACAGCGAGAACTTCCAGCAGGACCGGCCGCAGCGCGGTCTTGGTCACAGGCGCCGCCGAGGACTGACGCCCGGACTTCATGGCAACCCGGCGCCATGGCGCGTGGTCCGGCCATGACGGGACCTCGCGGACATCGCGACTGACGGCTTCCCAGCCGCCGGTGCAGCAGGCGTCGGCAGCTGACCTCACGGCGATGAGGTTCCGTGGGCGTGCCATACTGGGGCGCCAGGTGGCGACGAGTTCATCTCAACCGCAGGGCATCCTGGCTTCAGCGGAGCACTGGTGGCCTGAGGCTCCCGAGTGCGATTAGCGGCGAGCGTTGCGCGCATTGTCGGAGAATCTACACAGCAGCAACGAGGCGGAGGGATGCGCAGGACTGGGCAGCGACGACGAGGGAGAAATTGTAAAGAAAGTTCAATGAATAATTGTAAACTCCACGCCGTCTCAGTCTTTGGCGCAGCCACTGTGTCTGCTGCTAACAAGTGGTGCAGAAGTCGTAACACTATGAAAATAAATAAGAATCACAATTATCTCAGTTTATTACATTAAAATGGATGGTAAATTGTTTGACAAACGTTGACAATGATAAGCTAATGCATTAGCAGGTCTGGACAAGGAATCTGTAACGTGATTAGATGAATGGTTACCTGGATAAACAACAATATTGCCTACATCGTATAGTGATTGTCAGACGGTTAGTGTTTCGAGACAGGAAGTGCTACAGAAGTGTATGAGTTTGCATCTATGGTCACAAAGCAAGTTGAACCTTCAGTTGCGGGCAAGTCTTTACAAAGAAGCTTCAAAATTACTGTACGTAGGTAAAAAAGACTCGACTTTGCTACGGTTCTTCCCGCTGTTGCAGCTAAATATCACCATGTTAATCTGCAGGCGGAGGCTGAAGTGACTGCAAAATCAGTTGCTGGTTTTGTTGTAACAACTTGCATCTGTGTCTAAGTTCAAATCAGCTGGAAAACTACGTAAGTCGCCTGCTCGTCAAGTCTGCTCGAAGAGGTGCCTGGCTGGGGAGACCCTCATCAAAGATCGTTCCGTGAATGCTCCTGGGTGCAGAGTAATTTTGTACCATCTGCTTCCTACAAGGAAGACTTAGCTCTATATTTTTCTCACTGGCTGAACGATAAATATTCTGCCTGCCGACGAGTGAGAAGTTGTCTCAAAAGATGTCTGCCTTCTTCCCTTACTCTCATTTCAGGCGGTTAACCAGTAACACGCTTCGTAACACTTGGCGATGAAAAACAGTGATCTAGCCTTTTTCTGTCTGTGTCCGCAGCCAGCGACGTGGACCTCTTTAAGAACAGCAGTGTGTATCACTCTCTGAGTTCTAAATTCTTTATGTTACTCAATCACAGCGGTTTTCACACTGCATTAAATATTTTGTCTTGCGC
The DNA here is from genome assembly GCF_023864345.2 of Schistocerca serialis cubense. Lineage (NCBI taxonomy): Eukaryota > Metazoa > Arthropoda > Insecta > Orthoptera > Acrididae > Schistocerca > Schistocerca serialis. Next base: position 357,790,655 of record NC_064641.1, on the reverse strand, counting down.
GGCCTGAGCTCGGAGGAAGTATACCACACTCTTCAAAGGCGTCCTAAACTTTGCTGTCCTTCCTTCCACTCCTATGTTATCTTTATCGGTCCGTGTATTTCGATGAAACGTGACTTTCTACTGATCTGTCCACAGTGTGTACCTCTGGGCCACTGCCAAAAACGCCACGGGCCCCCGTTCCACGCACTCTGTTCTCGCGGCATAACTTGGAGATATAATGTATAGTGTGTCTTTTGTGTCCGGCGCCGAGGGCCGCCTGCCTCAAAGCCAGGCCAGTCTGACCACCGGCAAGTGAGCTTCCGGGCTTTCTGCGACTTTGACTGAAGGCTGTTTCCCTCGCCGGCTTTATGACCTACCGCGTCCGCTCACTCGCTTGCAGCTCACTGCAAGATGCCTTCATGGAGGCTACTTATTTAGGTGATTCGGTATAGGAAATCATAATCTACATTAGTTGAGTATAGGCAATCACTTATACAGTTACATCTTTCATTTGCCAGTGGGGATTAATTATTCTTATTTGATTTGTCTTTTTGTTCTGGATTTTACATCAGTTGTGGGGTAGTTTGGGAAAAATTGTCGCGTCGTAGTAGCGACATACAACTGGCTAAGAACCATGTATTAATGTCCATGAAAATTTAATTAATCACTCTTTCTGAGACTAAAATTTATTTGCTGTTTATTAAAATGTTCATACAATCTACATACAAAACAATTTACTATTTGGTATTATTACTGATCGAAGGTTTGTTAATAAATACAAGAAAAGGTAAGGGCAGTAAGGTGGATCATTATGGGAGCAAACATATAATTACCTCCCAGTTTGATGACGACCAGTAGCTTACTACACGCCTCTTTCCTAATGACCCCTTTGTTTACTTTTTTCTGCCTCGTAGTCATACGAAATAACGTACGAAATACTTACCATAATAAAACGACCGATGTTTCGACCGAGCTGCAGTTGCTTTCTTCAAGCAGTGGCAGTCCACATTCTAAGGAAGACTGTTGCAACGCGGCCGAAATGTCATTTATTTTTTTTATTTTGATAAGCACACCGACCAAAAATTTAGTTGCCACAGGGGACATGAAGTTAACGCTGTGTAACAACAGATCTAGCCTTCATAATGTCCTCAAATCAGGAAGGAAGAGAATGCACAAGTTCCTTCATGTACACAATATCCACCTGAAGCCAGTTATTGATGATTATATTCTTAGAGTTAACAAACTGCGGGGCTGTTGATAGCTACGTTTCAGTCGTCTATGCGAATAACTTGCGACAGTGTTTCCGATCGTCCGTCAACTGATGAACGTACATACAGCCCTGTGAACATGGCTGTCGTCGTCTTGGATGACGGGAGTGTCCAAAACATTCTCATCATGAACATGTACAAGAATGTTGAAGTAAACAGCCCAGTTCTTGTTCAAGGCTACCTGAATGAGTGACCCCAATTTAAGGTATGAAAAACACCCCAAACCACCCTAGAATCATCGCCGGCCTGAATAGCACCCGCTACACCCTGCGGGCTAAACGTCCATTGGGTCATCACTGCGCTCGACACCTTGCAACATTTTAAAAGAGGCAAAACTGGGACTTTCTGGACCATGCTGTACGCCTCTGTCAGCTACTGACCAGTTTTTGTGCTGTACGGTGCAACGAGGCGTGACAGTCCTCTTCTATCGCTGTCGGTTAGCATACTTTTACGACCATAATCTTAACGCCGTGGCGAGCAAGCTGGCACAGTGGTGAGCACACGACTCCCATTCGGGAGGACGACGGTTCGAATCAACGCCCAGGCACTCTGACTTCGGTTTTCCGCGATTTCCGTAGATCGCCCCACGTAAGTGTCCAGATGGTTCCTTTGAAAGGACCAATTTCCTTCCCCATCCTTGACACAATCTGAGCTTGTACTCCGTCTCTAATTACCTCGATGTCGACCGGACGTTAAACCCTACACTTCCTTTCTTCTCTTGCTACTCCGTGTTACTTGGCTGCTACTAGTACACCATTCCTTGGAGACATGCTGGACAGTCCACGTTGATACACCAATAAATCGGACAACTTCACTCACTATGATATCAAGGGCACGTCCAAACGCGATGGCTCGTTTCTGTCATTCAGTCACGTCTCCACGTTCGCCCATCTTAATGCGCTGGTTTTATTCATCCGACTGGCTCATACCTCCTGCTTCACTGACGTCAGCGATGAAGAATCGTGTGACCGCCTTGTATCGGGGGATCCAACACTCCAATCCAAACAGCATTTTAGAGACAGTGTTTTTGTTTTTACATTTATCAGTTTCCAGATTTCTCAGCTAACGTTCGGAAAGCAAAGAAGTCTCGAAAATGGTAATATTTCTAGAAAATTACGAACCGTTTTTAACATAAAATACTGCACAGTTCCTTGGCCACGTGGTTGGGCTTGCATGCTGACCGACCTGGAGATCGTTCCAACAGCTGAAGGTGCCTGTTGAGAGACTGCCCATGTCTGCTACCAACAACAAATCCTACACTGTTCGAGATTCCATGGATAGGATCATCAAAATACGGGAAGCTGAATAAGGAAAAGACCGCTAACTGAGAAAAAAATAACAGGCTAACTTTCCGGAACACATTCGAAAATGACTGAAAATAATACCCCCGCTCCCCTCCCCTCCTCTTTGTTTAATCGCTGGCATAACTATATCCTGTGCCACAATCACAGTGATAAGTGAAATATCGACAATGGTAAGTGCACATTCGATTTTTTATTGCATAAACTGTGACACTGTCAAAATTATGAGTTTATTGCTACTACAGTTTTTTAAATCAACTGAGTGTCATTTTTATATATTCCATAAATATTCGGAAGAATGCTTTTTAAATGTTACATTTATATAGGAATGAAAGGGGAAGCCTCTTGATACTATTTTGCATAGAGCATAATTTAATCATTCCTAACATTTGGTTTGAGAATCGTGAAACAAAGCTGCATACACGGATGAGACCTTGAGACACCGGAAGGCTTCAGAGCTGTATAATGGTTGGACAGAGATTTAGTTACCAGATTTTAAATTGTAAGACATTTACAGGTGCAGAAGTGGATTCTGATCACTGAAGAAATTGCAAAAAACGTAGGACATTGAGATGGTACCTTGATAAGTTGAAAGAACCGAAGGGTGTTGAGAGTTTCAGTTGGAGCATTAGGTAATGATTGACTAGAACAGCGGAAAGGAATACAGTAGAAGACGAATGGGTAGCTCTGAGGAATGAAATAGTGAAGGCGGCAGGGGGTCAAATGCGGAAAAGGACAAGGCGTAGTGGCTCGAGGACAAATGCAAGGATTTAGAGTATATTTCACTTGAGAAAAGATAGATAACGCCCACAGGAAAATTAAAGAGGCCTTTGTAAAAAGGAGCAGCAGTTGTATGAATAACAAGAACTCAAATGGAAAACCAGAACTAAGCAAAGAAGGAACAGCTGAAAGGTGGAACGAGCATATGGAGGGCCTATACAAGGGAGATGCACTTGAAGGCAATATTATAGAAATGGAAGAGACTGTAGATGAAGAAGAGATGGAAGCTGCAATGCTGCGAGGAGATTTTGACAGAGCACTGAAAGACCTAAGTGCAAACAAGGCCCCAGGACGACATTCTGTCAGAACTACTGATATCCATCGGAGAATCAGCCTTGACAAAACTCTTCCATCTGATGTGTAAGATGTATGAGACAGGCGAAATATCCTTAGACTTCAAGAAGAATGTCATAGTTGCAGCTCCTTGGAAATCAGGTGCTGCCAGATGTGAATATTACCGAACAATCGATTTAATAAATCAAATAAATCATGACTGCAAAATACTAACACGAATTCCTTATGGATGAATGGAAAAACTGGCAGAAGCCGACCTCGGGAAATGTCAGTTTGGATTTCGGAGGAATGTAGGAACACAATAGGTAGTACTGACCCTTCGAATTCACTTAGAAGATAGGTTAAGGAAAGGCAAACCTACGTTCCTAACATTTGTAGACTTAGAGAGAGCTTTTGACAATGTCAACTGGAATATTCTCTTTGAAATTCTCAAGGTAGCAGGGGTAAAATACAGGGAGCAAACCGCTATTTAAAACAGCGCAGAAACCAGTAGACAGTTACGAGTCGAGGGGCATGAAAGGAAATCAGTGGTTGAGTAGTGAGTGAGACAGGGTTGTAGCCTATGCCCAGTGTTGTTCAGTCTGTACATTAACAAGCAGTAAAGAAAACCAAAGAAAAATGTGGAGAAGGAATTAAAATTCAGGGAGAAGAAATAAAAACTTTATGGTTCGCCGATGACATTGTAATTCTATCACAAACAGTAAAGGTCTTGGAGAGCAGTTAAATGGAATGCAAAACATTAAAAAAAAAAGTAAGGGATATAAGACGAACTCAATAAAAGCAAAACAAGAGTAATGAAACATAGCGGAGTGAAATCAGACGATGCTGAAAGAATTAAATTAGGAAACTAGGAACTAAAAGTAGTAGATGAGTTTTGCTGTTTGGGCCATAAGATAGTTTACAGTGGCCGAAGTAGAGAGGATATAAAATGTATAATGGCAATGGGTAGGAATGTGTTTCTAAAGAACAGAAATTTGTTGACTCCAAATGTAGTTGTAAGAGGAGATGGACAGAGAGAGAGGGGGGGGGGGAGTAGGAAATGGACAGATGAACAGAGAAGGAAAGAGGAGGAAAAGAAGAGAGAGAGAGAGGGTGAAGGAAGAGATGGACAGAAAAAGAGAGAGGAGCAGATGGTGTTATAGGGGCTGAGGTGGAGATAGAGGGGAGGAGGAATAGATGGGGCAGGAGTGTATGGATAGAGAGGGGGGAAGGAAGAGATGGATAGAGAGGGGGAAGGAGGAGGTTGTCAAAGAGAGAGAAGGAGCAGGTTGACTAATGAAAGTTGGAATAAATATATAGCTGGCAACATCAGGTACTCAGCTAGTTATTTTTGATAATGACGCAGTACTGAACGCAGCAAGATTTTTTCTGAATACACGCCTACAGCGGCTGCCTACGTATTTAAGCAGCGTATTACGACGTGCGCTACGCCCACACGCTTCCCCGCAGCCCAGGCCAGCACAGCGCGGCACGACGATCCAGCAGCGGTGCTCGCAGCGCGCGACCTCGGAGTTCGCCGCCGGCCCGGGTTTTGTTATGGGCGGCGCGGCGGCCCGGAAACGGGCGCGTCGCCCACGCGCCGCCTGATTCACGCAGCCGCGTGCACGCACGTACGCGAGCCGGCACGCACACACGCAGGCGCCTCCACACGTGACGCATCGAGTACGCGTGCCATCTGCTGGCGCCGTACGATCCTGCATGTCAGATGCTGCGTTGCCCAAAGTGAATATCTTTGTAGTTTTCTGGAGGGAAAGGGGAGTCCTGAAAACTGCAGCCACGTACGTGAGTCACACCTTTTTCTTCTTCTTCTTCCTGCTGCATTAGGTCACATTTCCTGAACGTCCCTAGTCGACTTTTCGATCATTTTCATTTCCTTTTGGACGGCTGCCGACAAAGGTGAGACATGAAGACATCTTTCTTTGCAACTAAACATTCCCGACAGCCAATGGTGTGGACATACGATGGCAGTCTGGAGTATCAACTTTTCTACGAATGGTCGAGGGGCGTTCAATAAGTAATGACACACATTTTTTTCTGAAAGCATGTGGTTTTATTCAGGATTCCAATACTCTATATTCTTCCCACTCTTTTGGCTACAAAACTCTAGTTTTCAGCATAATCTCCGTTCAATGCGATGATCTTATGTCACCTTTCTGGGAGGTCCTGTATGCCCGCATGGTACGACTCTACTGCTCGAAGTCGCAGCCAACGTCTTGCTGCTTCAATAACTTTCCCATCGTCCACGTACCGCTTCCCGCGGAGTGCATCCCTCATTGGGCTAAACAGGTGGAAGTCAGAAGGTGCGAGACCCGAGCTGTAGGGTGGATGAGGGAGAACAGCCCAATGAAATATTGCGACCTCCTCTCTGGTGCACAGAATAGTGTTAGCCTATGCGTTGTCACGGGTAAGGAGAAGTTTGCTTTCATTTTTGTGGCGACGAACACGTTGAAGTCTTTTCAATTTCCGGAGGGTTGCACAACTGTGAGCAGCTGGTCGGCACGCAGGAGATCGGACAGGTTTGCACGACCTTGTTGCAATGATGACAATGCTTGTCCCAGCGACTTATTGTGCTTTCGTTCACAGTCAGGTCTCCGTAGACATTCTGCGAGCGCCTATGAATATCTACGATGCTCTGGTCTTTCGTTAAGAGAAACTCAATAACAGCTCTCTACCTCAAACGCACCTCCGTAACAGACACCATTTTGAAGGCTACGTATAGCGCCGCCACCTGTCGAAACTTCATGGAACTATGGGGGCTGAAGCGGTAATATTCCACGATGTTCCACAACAAGTTTCACATCTTTTCAACCGAAATGGCAGAGAAAAAAGTGTTCCATTATTTGTTGACCATTCCTCGCATTATTTTATATGGACGCCGGCACTATTCATTACAAATTTTATCACTGAGTGTGAGATGTTACGGCAACCGAAACATTTGCATCTCCTTTAAACAAATGGAAAGGGGTAACGCTCACCGCATCCATGGCTTACAAGATTACTTAGAGAAAAATTCTAGTCAGTTGATTGGTTTGTACATTAAATGGACAAAACTTCTTGGTTATCAGTCCAAAATTCTAGTAGCTGTGATGAATGGCATCTATTTCTAAATGTAGAAAAATGTAAGTTAATGCAGATGTGTAGGGAAAAAAATCTGTAATGTTCGAACACAGCATTAGTAGTGAGCTGCTTGACAGAGACAAGTCTTTTAAATATTTGGGCGTAACGTTGCAAAGAGATATGAAAGAAAACGAACATGAAAGGGTTGTTGTTGGGAGGGTGAATTGTCGACTTCGGTTTATAGGGAGAATTTTAGGAACGTGTGGTTCATGTGTAAAGTATATTGTATATGGGACAGTAGTGCGACTGATTCTTGAGTACTGCTGGAGTCTTTGGGATCCGTACCAGAACGGATTAAAGGAAAACATCCAAGCAGTTCAGAAACAAGCTGCTAGACTTTTTACCGGTAGGTTCGAACAATATGCATGTGTTACGGAGATCCTTCAAGAAGTCAAACGGGAATCCTTGGATGGATGGGGACGTTCTTTTCGAGGAATGCTATTGAAAAAAATTTTGAGAACCGGCATTTGAAGTTGACTGCAGAACGATGGTACTGCCGCCAACGTACATTTCGCGTAAAGACCACGGGTACTGTAGTTTTTTCCATGTGGGTGACTGTAGTGGCGTGGGAGTAGGGGAAGTAAATGAGACTCATCAGTGGTTTTGTAGGATATGTAGTAGAGATAGAAAGATACTAGAACAGGAGGGGCAAATTGCCGCCCTTCAGGCTGAGTTAGACAAGGCTAGGGGAGATCTTGACAGGTTAAGGAGGGAGAAGGGTAAAGAGAAGTGGGAAGTGGCAACAGGCAACAGGAGGAACAGGCCTAGAACTTTGTCTGACAGCTTCGTGGTGAATGTGGAAAATAGATTTCACCTGTTGCTTCAGTTGGAAGATGGTAAGCCTCAAGCAGTTGCAGGTATCAACAGGGCATAACAAACTTTCAGCAGAAAATTGAAAAGTAAGTGTGGTGTCACCGCCAGACACCAAACTTGCTAGCTGGTAGCCTTTAAATCGGCCGCGGTCCGTTAGTATACGCCGGACCCGCGTGTCGCCACTATCAGTGATTGCAGACCGAGCGCCGCCACACGGCAGGTCTAGAGAGACTTCCTAGCACTCGCCCCAGTTGTACAACCGACTTTGCTAGCGATGGTTCACTGACAAAATACGCTCTCATTTGCCGAGACGATAGTTAGCATAGCCTTCAGCTACGTCATTTGCTACGACCTAGCAAGGCGCTATTACCAGTTACTATTGATACTGTGAATCATGTACCGCCAAGAGCGACGTTCACCACTAATGGATTAAAGTTAAGTATTCCACCAGCTACGTCCGTTTTTTCTAAATTCTAATTTCCTTGTCCTGTTCCAGACCTCACGCCAGCCTGCGTGAACTAAAACGCGTGCCTTTCGGCTCCTCTAGTAACACGGTGTTGGCTCTCCTGCCAACCACAACAGTAAGAATGTAGGTAAATCAGTAAAGAGAAAGACAGTGTTGTTGTTAGGGAGTTCCCATGGAAGAGGTGATCGCCAAATTTTGCAGGATGAACCCGGATCAGAATAACAGGTCACTAATTTTTGTAAACCTAGGGCTGGTCTGGAGCAGGTGACAGAGGATTTAGGATCACTTTGCAAAGATTTCACTAAGGAAGACACCGTGGTTATAGTGGGTGGGCCACATAACAGTATTGACAGAGATCCTGGGTACAGTATAGAGTGTGACCTGGCAAAGATTGCGTCAGCATCGAAGCATACTAGTGTTGAGTTTGCATCTGTTCTTGGGCGCCAAGATCGACCTCATTTGAACTCTTCTGTCAGGAGAGTTAATTTGGAGTTGGAATGCTACTTATGACGGGTGCAGGGTCACAGATTGATGTGTTGATTCTCTCCATAGGTGGGACTATACTAGGCACGGCCTTCACCTCAACAGGAAAGAGAAGGGTAAACTGACTGGGAAAATAGCAGGAAAGTTAAAGGGGGGGGGGGGGGAGGCACAGTCATGAGTGATAAAATACCAGTGGTTATAGGGTTCAGAAAATGCCCTTTTTTAGGGCAGGGAGGACAGAAAGAAACCAAGTTTTAAGAGAGGTTAGGATTGAGACAGACCTTCAGTTTGAGAAAGAAACCAAAAGACATAAATCTAGCTTATTATGTCAACATAAACAGCTGTTGGTTAAGAATTTTCAACGATCAGCAGAACTTTCAAATCTACCCAGTTTTAACTCACCCAGTGTGAAATGTCAGCTATCTGTATTGCATCAAAATATTCGAGGACTGAGAAATAAAATTAATGAATTAATTATCTGCATAGATGAATTAGAGTCCTCACACCCAGCTGACATAATCTGCCTCTCTGAACATCATGTGATCACTGGTACAGTACTTTTAAGTGGTACAGGATTTAGGTTAGCATTTCGCTTTTCTAGAGCAGAAATGGTGACTGGAGGAGTTGTCACATTCATCAGTAATTGTCATAAATTTAAGAACATAGACATCCATAAATTTAGTTGAGAACAGAATGTGCAACAGAAGTAGAATTTCATAAAAAATCCTTCATATTATTAAGTGTATATTGAGCACTTGCAGGTAACTTTAATTTGTTCATAAACCACCTTGAAGCTATACTGGCCCATTTAACAACCAAAAACAAATTAATAGTGGCTGGTGGTGACTTCAATGTAGATTTCCTTAAAGACTCTCCCAATAAGAACTCATTTGAGTTAGAAACACTATCATTCAACTTAATTGCCACTGTAAAGTTCCCATCTAGGTTAGTCAATTACTCACAAACAGCCATTGATAATATCTTTATAGAAAAGTCCAATGAACAAAATTAAATTACAAAACCAATAGTCAATGACCTCTCAGACCATGACATGCAGTTCCTTCAGTTAAATGTCAATGCTGAACAGGATATAATCAGTTAAATCTGAACTCAAGAGAGTAATCAATAAGTTAAAAATTGATTATTTTAGAAAATTCCTCAGAGACATTCACTGGAGTGATGTTTACAGTGCTCATGGCATGAATGAAAAATATAACACTTTTACTAATAAAGTGCTTACCTTATTTGAAAACTGTTTTCCCCCAAAACTAACCAAGGTTAGAGCAACGTCTCAAAGAAGCCACGGGTTACTCAAGGAATAGAGATATCTTGTAAAACAAAAAGAAAACTGTATCTATCAATCCGAAACAATTCTGATGTTGATGCTACAGCACATTACAAGAAATACTGGAAAATATTGAAGACTGTAATACAGACATCAAAGCAAATATATTACAAGGAAAAGATAGTCATATCAGGTAACAAAATAAAGACAATATGGGATATAGTGAAGGAGGAGACTGGTAGAACCAGACGTGAAGAGGGACAAATAGCATTAAGAGTAAATGATACATTGGTGATAGATGTGTATAGAGTTGCAGAACTTTTTAAGAAACATTTGATAACCGTTAATGAAAATATGGGGTTGTCAGGTTCTGTAGATGCTCCATGAATACCTCAGATCAGACATTTCAAGTAACTTCCATAATATGAATTTGACCCTCACTACCCCAGCAAAAATAACGTCCATCATAAAATCTTTAAAATCAAAAACATCTAGTTGGTATGATGTTATATCAACAAAGTTAATTAAAGAATGTAATTCTGAGTTAAGTAACAAATTAATCTATCTGTTTAACAAGTCGTTTATCAGTGGAATATTTCCTGAATGGTAGAAATATACTGAAGTTAAGCCACTGAGGGAGATAAGGAAATAGCGTAAATTTCCGTCCAATTTCACTTTTTCCAGCATTACCTTTTAGAAAGGGTAATGTACAATCGGCTTTATAACCATCTTATCACAAATAACATACTGTCAAAGTCGCAGTTTGGATTTCTAAAGGGTTCTGATGCTGAGAAGGCTATCTACACTTACAGTGAAAATGTATTTAATTCATTAGACAAAAAATTTCAGTCAACTGGTATACTTTGTGATATGTCAAAGGCATCTGACTGTGTAAATCACAATATCCTTTTAAGTAAATTAGAGTATTATGATGTAACAGGAAATGCTGCAAAATGGTTCAAATCTTATAGCTCTGGCAGGAAACAAAGGCTGTTATTAGGAAAGAGAAATTTATTAAGCTATCAGGCATCATCCAACTCAGAACTAATTACATGTGGAGGTCCCACAAGGTTCCATCTTAGGGTCCTTACTTTTTCTTGTGTATATCAATGACTTTTCATCAGTAACATTACCAGATGCCAAATTTGTTTTGTTTGCCGATGATACAAACATTGCAATAAATAGTAAATCAAATGTAGTCTTAGAAAGATTGGCTAATAAAATATTTGTGGACATTAATCACTGGTTCCTAGCCAACTCTTTGTCACTGAACTTTGATAAAACACGCTACATGCAATTCAGAACTTGTACAGGGTGTCCCACGAGTATATGCCTAACATATGATGACAAGCAGATAGAAGAATTGGACAGTGTTAAATTCTCGGGATTACAGCTTGATAATAAATTCAACTGGGAGGAGCACACCACAGAACAACTGAAGCGTCTAAACAAATCTCTATTTGCAATACGAATTCTGTCAGACATAGGGGATATAAAAATGAAAAATCTGGCATACTACGCTTACTTTTACTCCATTATGTCATATGGGATTATTTTTTGAGGTACTTTATCAAGCCAAGCTTAAGTTTACCAGGCACAAAAACGTGCAATAAAAGTTATATGTGGCGTGAACTCAAGAACATCCTGCAGAGGCCTGTTTACGAAACTAAGGGTACTTACTACTGCTTCCCAATATATTTATTCCTTAACGAAATTTGTCATTAAAAATATACCACTTTTTCAAACCAACAGCTTAGTTCATGGAATCCATACTAGAGATAAGAATTATCATCACAAGGATTTAGTGTCCTTTTCTCTTGTACAAAAAGGTGTGCATTATTCAGTAACACATATTTTCAATATCTTGCCAGCAGCCATAAAAAGCTTTACAACCAATGAAATTCAGTTTAAGAGAAGCCTAAAAGATTTATTGCTGGCCAACTCCTTCTACTGCATTGATGAATTTCTCAGTAGAACCTACTGATTTTGTGTGCTTGTGCGTGCGTGTGTGTAAAGTACAATCAAACTTCTGCACCATTTCACTGCAGTAATGTTCATTGTAAATAAGTATTGTAATAGTTAGATTATATGTTTATTACCTTACAAATAAAAAAAACATTTTTTTTAAATTTTAAGTTCAGTGCGTTAATGTGATCTTAGTAAATGAGAGATATAAAATGATCCTCTCATATAGTGTTCACTAAAAAAAAGACGATCATTCCACTTGGTACCTGTGGAAGGTACATTAGCTTATTGGTTTTAGTTGTAAATATTTGTCATTTATTATTGTTTTTCTGACATGTTCTACATCCTGGAGGATTTCCTTACTACGGATCAATAGGAATGAAAGTAAATCTAATCTAATCTAATGTAATCTAATCTAATATCAGAGAAATTAGGGCTCGTACCGAGACATATAGATAGTCATTTTTCGCTCGCTCGAGTTGCGAGTGTAACAGGAAAGGAATGACTAGTAGTGGTACACGGTATACTCCGCCAAGCACCGTGCAGTAGTTCCCTGAATATGTACGTAGATGTAGATGTATACATGCTGCCTGGTTCGTGTCACTATTTTGGCTGGATATAGGATGGCGAATTCGGGGTTCCTCATGTGTGGGCTGTTGAGCACCGCCAGGCCTGTGGACGCTTCAGCGAGCTCTGCACGGTGCGGCAAGCCACAATAGAGACGTTACCGGGATTTATGGCACCAAAAAAGTTTTACAGTAATGGGAAGGTGCAAATGTTAACCACGTAGAAACCATCGTTAAGGCAGTAACAGAATATATTGTACAATGAAGGCTTTCACGACCAGGTGTCAGAGTTGGTTTTGTTATTTTATGGCATAAATACAAAAACCCAGTTTAGCATGGAGATGGAAAAAGACGATACAATATCTTTTTTGGATGTTTTCGTTGTGAGACAGGTTAATGGAAGGTTGAAACATTAGGTTTTTGAGATAGTGACACATAGGGATAGATATTTGAAAAGACACTCCAACCTTCATTCGTAAAAGAGAGAGGTGGCATCAAAAGTCTTGTTTACGGAGCCAAAAGAATTTGCACGCTGGAACACCTGGACGCCGAATTAAAACATCTGAGGCAGGATTTCGAGAAGAATGGCCATTCGGGCAAAGAATTTAATAGGGTTCTGCGCCGAAAAACGATAATACACTGCGATGGAACGAAATGGTTTCTTTCCCTTTTATCAGAAAAGTAAATGATCATGTCGGGAAGATTTTACAGAAGCATGACATCAGACCGACTTTAGACCAACTAAGAAAATATATGACGCCTTCCGATTTGTAAAGGACAAACGTTATCCTCCGTCAGAAAGTGGATTATATCACATTCCGTAACTCGTCAGAAGGTCTACATTGTAACTACCAAGAGAAGCATGAATACAAGACTGAAAGGACACAAAAGCCTTATCCGACCAGGCAAAACGGGAAATCATTATGTGAAGTTTTCCGAAACCAAAATTTTATCTATTATGACTCGCTATTATCCAAGACTATGTGGAGAAGCCTTAGAAATATACAGGGCCAAATATTTCACGAAATAAGCGTCAAACGAAAAACTACAAAGAACGAAACTTGCCTAACTTGAAGGGGCAAACCAGATGGCGCTATGGTTGGCCCGCTAGATGGCGCTGCTATAAGTCAAACGGATATCAACTGCGTTTTTTAAAAATAGGACCCCCATTTTTATTACATATTCATGTAGTACGTAAAGAAATATCAATGTTTTATTTGTTACCACTTTTGTCGCTTTGGGATAGATGGCACTGTAATAGTCACAAACATATAGCTCACAATTTTAGACGAACAGTTGGTAACAGGTAGGTTTTTTAAATTAAAATACAGAACTTAGGTACGTTTGAACATTTTATTTCGGTTGTTCCAATGTGATACATGTACCTTTGTGAACTTATCATTTCTCAGAACGCATGCTGTTACAGCGTGATTACCTGTAAATACCACATTAATGCAATAAATGCCAAAAATGATGTCCGTCAACCTCAATCCATTTTTCAATAAGTGTAACGACATTCCTCTCAATAGCGAGTAGTTCGCCTTCCGTAATGTTCGCACATGCATTGACAATGCTCTGACGCATGTTGACAGGCGTTGTCGGTGGATCACGATAGCAAATATCCTTCAACTTCCCCACAGAAAGAAATCCGGGGACGTCAGATCTGGTGAACGTGTTTCGACGACCAATCCACCTGTCATGAAATATGCTATTCAATAGCGCGTCAACCTCACGCGAGCTATGTGCAATACATCCATCATGTTGGAAGTACATCGTCATTCTGTCATGCGGTGAAACATCTTGTAGTAACATCGGTAGAACATTACGTAGGAAATCAGCATACATTGCACCATTTAGATTGCCATCCATAGAATGGGGGCCAATTACCCTTCCTCCCATAATGCCGCACCATACATTAACCTGTCAAGCATGCTGATGTTTCACTTTTCGCAGCCATCGTGGTTTTTCCGTTGCCCTATAGTGCAGATTATGCCGGTTTACGTTACCGCTGTTGGCGAATGACGCTTCGTCGTTAAATAGACCGTGTTCAAAAAATCTATCATCGTCCCGTAATTTCTCTTGTGCCCAGAGGTAGAACTGTACACGACGTTCAAAGTCGTCGCCATGCAATTCCTGGTGCATAGAAATATGGTACGGGTACAATCGATGTCGATGTAGCATTCTCAACGCCGACGTTTTTGAGATTCCCGATTCTCGCGCAATTTGTCTGCTACTGATGTGCGCATTAGCCGCGACAGCAGCTAAAACACCTGCTTAGGCATCATAATTCGTTGCAGGTCGTGGTTGACGTTTCACATGTGGCTGAACACTTCCTGTTTCCTTAAAAAACGTAACTATCCGGCGAACGGTCCGGACGCTCGGATGATGTCGTCCAGGTTACCGAGCAGCATACACAGCACACGCCATTTGGGCATTTTGATCACAATAGCCATACATCAACACGGTATCGGCCTTTTCCGCAATTGGTAAACGGTCCATTTTAACGCGGGTAGTGTATCACGAAGCAAATACCGTCCGCACTGGCGGAATGTTACGTGATACCACGTACTTATACGTTTGTGACTATTACAGCGCCATCTATCACAAAGCGAAGAAAGTGGTCCAACTAAAACATTCATATTTCTTTACGTACTACACGAATATGTAATAAAAAATGGGGGTTCCTATTTTTAAAAAACGCAGTTGATATCCGTTTGACTTATGGCAGCGCCATCTAGCGTGCCAACCATAGCGCCATCTGGTTTCCCCCTTCAATCTTGTAACTTTTCCGTTTGACGCTTATTTCGTGAGATATTTGGCGCGGTCACGATCAATGGACCACTCTGTATAATCACAGTGATAATTTTAACAGAACAGAAGAAGCCATGAAACTCGACACTTATGGACAGTGACTCTGCAGAATCGACGGATTCTCCCTGACAGGCGACAATTAGTATTTAAGTTTTATCTCTGACGAAGATTATCTCAACCAACTTTGATTCCATAAGTAACTCTTGTGTACAGTGACCGTAGACTATAAGGAAGGAGAGGGCACTCAACATTCTGTCGCAATCCCGTTAGTTTATATTGCTCTTGCGTATCTAGATTTCGTCTACAAACGGTCATCTTCAGTGCATTTAAGTTACAATCCAACAAACTCGCGGCAGTGCATATCCTCATACGATCTCACTCTTGCATAAGGAGAAGGAAACTGTTTTCGTTCTTCCTATGGAGGAGTAAGATCATACGGTGAGATGTAGTGTCACGAGATTGTTGGATTGTAACTCGAAAGCACTGAAGGTGGCTACTTGTAGCCGAAATCTACAAATGCAAGAGCAGTAGAAACTAATGGAATTTGCTGCCGGTTTCTGTGTGGCTCTTCTTTCTTAAATATTATCTCTGCTGATCAGAAGTAAACTCGACCACGCCCGCTTTACACGGTATTTATGTCGCTCTCCGACATCTGACTCGTCAGTCTGAAGACTCAGCGTCTTCAGGACCATCTCTGTATCTCCTCCATGTCCGAACAACATCGCTTTGGTTCATTTCGAGACGCCTGGACACTTCCCTTGTTGAGAGTCCTCCTGGCACAAAGTAACAATGCGGATGCGATCGAACCGCGGTATTGACCGTCGAGGCATGGTTGAACTAAAGACAACACGAGCCATGTACCTCCTTCCTGATGGAATGACTGGAACTGATCGGCTATCTTACCCTCTCTTTCGCATATTCGCTGCTCATGCATGTTTGCATGGTTATTTATACCTTTGGGAGGGTTTAGTGACATCTCTGAACAGTCAAAGTTACTGTGTCTGTGATACAATATCCACAGTCAACGTCTGTCTTCAGGAGTCCTGGGAACCGGGTTGATGGAAAACTTTTTTTGATGTGCGTATATAACACGTCTTTGCCTATAGTTTACTCTTATTTTTCTTACAGTTCCGAATATGTTGTATGTTTTAAGTTGCAGAATGATCTTCTAGGTCGACAAATCCTATGCATTTGTCTTGATTTTTCAAAAGTCTTCCTTCCATTATCAACGGAAACGTTGGCACCGGCAAATGTAGATCCAATCGCGCACACTGACAGAAAAAATGGCTCTGAGCACTATGGGACTCAACTGCTGTGGTCATAAGTCCCCTAGAACTTAGAACTACTTAAACCTAACTAGCCTAAGGACATCACACACATCCATGCCCGAGGCAGGATTCGAACCTGCGACCGTAGCGGTCGTGTGGTTCCAGACTGTAGCGCCTTTAACCGCTCGGGCACTCCGGCCGGCACACTGACAGAACACAGTGGCATGGTTAGAAAAGAATAGTGATGACAGCGCTGCTTGCTGATAACAAAAACGCACCCTTTAGGCATGCAGAAAAGTATGCCAAGTTATCGTATTACACTGGATTTAACTACGGCCGTATATCGACACCAAAACAAGTCCGGACCACAGTTGTCTACATCTACATTGACGTAGATACTCTGCAAGCCACCGTAAGTTGCGTATCGGAGGGTACCCTGTACTTCTGCTAGTCATTTGTTTTCCTGTTCCACTCGCAAATAGAGCGATGCAAAAACGACTGTCTATATGCCTCCCAATGACCCCTAATTCTGGTATCTTGAAGCGTGGTCCTTACATGAAATGCATTTTGGCGGCGGTAGAATCGTTCGGCAGTAAGCTTCAAACTCCGGTTCTCTAAACTTTCGCAATAGTGTTTCTCGAAAATAACGAAGCCTTCCCTCCAGGAATCAGATGCTCGTTCCATTTCATATCGCTTTGCAACGTTACGCCCCGATATTTAAACAACACTAGTAACACTTTATCCGAACATTACAGGTTTGTTCTCCCTACTCCTCCACATTAACTTACATTTTTCCACATTTAGAGCTAGCTACCATTCATCACACCAACCAGAAATTTTTTCTGCGTCGTCTTTTCTCTTCCTACAGTCCGTCAGCTCCGACACCTTACCGTGCATCACACCATCATCAGCAATCAACCACAGATTGCTGCCCACGCTGTTCGCCAAATCATTTACGAACATAGAGAACACTTCGCTGGGCCATTCCTGACGATACCCTTGTCTCTGATGAACACTCGCCGTCGAGGTTAACATACTGGGTTCTATTATTTAGGAAGTGTTCGAGCTACTCACACAGTTAGGAACTTATTCCTATGGAATCTGCCTGTTGTCCTGCATGCATAGTTCGCAATATACCATGTGAGAAAAGAGCAAGCTGAGCTCCACATGAGTGATGCTTTCTAAAACCATGCTGATTTGTGGACATAAGGTTCTCAGTCTCGAGAAAGGTTATTGTACTCGAACTGAGAATTATGTAAAGGTTTTTTTAAATTACCGCTAACAGTCACAAACTTTGTCAACTATTGTATTACTTATTTATTTAGCGACATGTTTCGAGGGTTAAACCTCATCTTCAGGCTAAATGGCATTACAAAAACAACTTTACAATAAAGTCATACTGATATTACATTGTCTTTTCGGAAATGCTGTGGTCATCTTTGTTGTTCTGGCGTGGCTGTCTCGTTGTGAAGTGTTGCGGTGTATCCATTTCCGTGGCTCCCTTGGTCACTGTTCACAAATTGTTACTAATATAGCAGTAACTTGGAAACACGATCAAAAACAGTACTATAGTGCAGTCACTGCACTGCATTAAAATCAGTTACAGTAACCGGTGACCATCCACAGAATCATACGGAGGCGTAATGAATAAGACGCACAGACGTGGGCTTACAATAACAAGTACCAATAAAAGATCAACACTAAACTCCCTCAGATGCGAGAGAGTCATGACTTCCAGGATTCCAAGCAGGGGTGTTATTGCTTCCAATCGGTGCAAGGGATCTACAGGCGCCGCAATGTTTAAGCCTCCAGAGTTGGCCAGGTGCTTGCTCACCAGGTTGCACGCTGCATTAGCTGCCCTTCCCGCAACTCAGGCTATCAGTACTGAAGCCAGCCGGAAAGCATTGGCTGCGACCAATTTAACAACTCGCGGCTTCACGAGCTCCACGCCCAGGCAGCAGGAGTGCCACAAGAACCAACTCGCCAGCTGTGTGGCCTCCCTCTAACTCCGGTACCAAGGAGCGCCAAACCCAACAACGCACTCCTCGACCAAAGACCCTATTCCTGGCACATGACGCGTTGTTCAGGTGCTCACAGATATTAACATCGAAGTTTGCTGGTGCTCCACTGCGAAGAAACCACATCCCTTCCCGGACAGCAAAGAACTGTGGCAGCACATCTCACAGGGAAATCAGCTAATTGAACCAGAGAAATGAGGAGGCCACAAATAAGATCCTTGTAGATGATCGTACTGATCGTGCTGAGCGTCTGTGGTCTAGGTTCAAATGGCTCTGAGAACTATGGGACTTAACATCTGTGGTCATCAGTCCCCTAGAACTTAGAACTACTTAAACCTAACTAACCTAAGGACATCACACACATCCATGCTCGAGGCAGGATTCGAACCTGCCACCGTAGCAGTCGCGCGGTCTGTGGTCTAGGCCTAGCATCTTTGATCGCTAATCAAAACTTCTCGGTCCCAGGTTAGAACCCTGCCACTGCTTAAATTCTGAATAAAAATCATCAGCAATGGCTGCCGAAGACTTCCGGCGTAAGAAATCACCCTCTTTCAGGTTGGGAAACGTTAGAAAGAGGGTTTTATGTCAGGCAAAACAGGATGTATTTGAGCACAATGAACATGCTCGTTTGTCGGCCGGAGTGGCCGTGCGGTTCTAGGCGCTACAGTCTGGAACCGAGCGACCGCTACGGTCGCAGGTTCCAATCCTGCCTCGGGCATGGATGTGTGTGATGTCCTTAGGTTAGTTAGGTTTAATTAGTTCTAAGTTCTAGGCGACTGATGACCTCAGAAGTTAAGTCGCATACTGCTCAGAGCCATTTGAACCATTTGAACACGCTCGTTTCAAATTCATTATTCTGCAGCGTGCATGTTTATTCCATTTTTCAACTAGCAACGCGTGAAACTCGCAAATAGCGCTCATATTTTATTAGCAATTTTTCTTCCGCTGCCATTGATGTAACAAATAATCAGTTGAACTTTCCGTTCTCACGTAGCAGTTTTCACAAAAACATAATTCTCAGCCGCACATCTCTCAATACTGTTCACACTTCTCATCCGGCGCTTCTTCGGCTAGTCAGTCGTTTCCTCCGATGCATTCCAAGTCCGCAACTGTAGCTTTCCAATGCTCGCCATTTTGAACTACGAAACAGTCCGCCATTTGCTTACAGCATGAGCACTAAATTATATTTCTACCGTATCCGTCTCACATCATCAAAAACCACGAACTGTCTATTTTCCATATCTCTCAAAATGATTCACAGCTAATAAATGGCTGGCAGAATTCTTCACTGACATCCTGCTGACTGGTCAACTTCCATTGGAGTTTAGAAAGGCGAAGATAATATCTGTTCTGAAACCTGGCAAACCCAGCAACATGATAGAAAGCTATCGCCCCAGTCCCCTACTTAGCTGCTGCTACAAGCTTTTTTTTTATAACAGAATAAGTAGCGCTATCCTAGAGAACGTTCCAGGTGATCAGGCAGGCTGCTGCGACCAAGTATTGTCTCTCATATCCTTCATAGAGTCAGGATACCAAATGAAGCAGAGAACATCTGTGGCGTTTGTTGATTTAACTACCGCCTTCGACACTGTGTGGAGGGAGGGCCTTATCTACAAATTTCTCCACATCATACCCTGCAGAACAGTGACTCGACTGATTAACAGCATGCTAAGCTATCGGAAGTTCCATATAATCACTGAAAGCAACATAAGTAAGGAGAGGAAGCTGAGCAACGGATTACCTTAAGGATCAGCTCTCTCACCATTACTGTTCAACCTACATCAATCTGATCTACCTGACACTTTGTCCAGAAAATACTGCTATGCCGATCACCTGGCTCTAGTCGTACGACACCAGGAAATGAAGACAACAGAAGAGATTCTAACCAACGACCTGTATGCATTAGATAATTGCTTCAAAATCAGGAGATTCCAACCCAGTATGAGGAAAACAGAAGTGTGTTGCTTCCATTTAAACAATCGGTTGACGAACGTAAAACTGGAAGTAAGTTTCAGAGGCAGAATTCTTCGTCATAATTGGAACCCAAAATATCTGGGTGTCATCCTGGACCATACACTATGCTTCAAGGAACACCTTCTTAACTTAGCTCAAAAGTTGAGGACTCGAAACAACATCCTCCATAAGCTATGCGGAACTACCTGGGGATCTTCAGCAACCACCCTGCGATCGTCAGCTCTGGGCTTAGTGTACTCAAGTGCTGAGTATTGTGCACCTGCTTGGATGAACAGTCATCATACGAGGGTTGTTGACACCCAGCTGAATACGACAATGCGCATAATATCTGGCGCAATCAGATCTAGTCCAGTTTATTGGCTACCACTGTTAACCGTTATAATGTCTCCTGATCTACGCAGATGTACTGCCCTTATGAGAGAATTCCACAAGATCTCCGGGAATTGTAACCTACCCATGCATAGCGACCTGCCACTTCTAAATCGTAAGAGACTGAAATCACGCCATCCAACTCTGTGCGATGCTGCTGACATGGTTGCTAAGGATTTCAAACCTCCTGAAGAATGGAAAGGTCGCTGGGAAGCAGTGACAGCTGAGCGCCTGCATAACATCTTCTCAGGTGCTAAACTTCCAAGTGGACTCGACCTACCACGCAAGACCTGGACTATTAACAGAATCCGTACCGGCCATGGCCGATGCAGCGATGCTCTCTTTAAGTGGAAGGAGCTGCCTAATCCAGCCTGTGACTGTAGGGCTCCATACCAGAGTATTCACCACACTTTCAGAGAATGCAGGATTCGAGCCTATCACGGGGCTGAAGAGGACTTCCTGATAGCAACTCCAGATGAAGTGCGCTGGATTGAAGGACTGTATATTCAGTTGTGAAGACAAACTTAAGTTTCTTGTGTGTCAATATGTACATATGTATATGTAACTTCATTTCATGATATGTCTGTAGGCCTACTAGGCATGTGCTAAATAAATAACAGTTTGAATTAAGTCTTTATTTCAAATTTTTGCACATTCCGGAACAAACGCTCTCCGATCTACTTTGAAGCTCTCATTCTCCCACGGGCACTTACAGTCTTTCGTTTTTAACCATTTAATACTACCTCCTTAACAAAAATTTTGCAGTTGGAATTAACATGCCTAACAGTGTCATCGCATTAGTCGACATTAAATGCAGACAAAAGTTTTCGCATCATGCATTACATATAATCATAACAAACATTTACTCTAGTACAGACAATAAACAGAATAAATTTTTACAGTTTGCTGCCAATTTTAAATCGTCTTAGAAAATACTCCAAACAGCAAAATGAGAAAATGAAAGAAGAAAATACACGTACAGACGACAGGTTACTTAAACAAAAATATGCGTCTAAAAGAAACATCTGTTATAATGTCTGAAAATAGTTATTTTGTGTGAAAATTAGTTGAGATTGCACGTTAGGCTGTAGGCGTCCCGGTGCAATTACTAGGCGATGCTCCAATTGCGGGCTGAAAGAAACACTTGGAGACGAATGTCGTTGAAATTTCCGCCGTAAAAATATGAAATTTATGGAATCGAATACAGCAGAGCACCCTGTGTTTCTGTAGCCATTAAATACACGGTCCATTCTCATTCAATGTAACCCCTGTCAGAGGCCCCACCAACCACCTTCTGCAGCGCTGACTAGCAGGAAGAGAGTCAGTGAGGTTCTGGAATGTGCCGACAGATATGTGGCCGACTCCAGTGCCGTTAGGTTTAATGTCTGAGGATCGATGCTTCCGAGGAAAAACAAACTACATGTAGCGGCGGACATGGTCCCCAAGGATAGATGCATACTTGTGTTGATGCATTGTGTCTTCCAGAAAAACGAGATCACCCAGGAAATGTCACCAACATCCCCCAGACCAAAACACTCTCTCCTGTGGCCTGGACCCTTTCGACTATTGTTGCAGGGCAGTACACAGCAAAGGCCATCAGCCCAGTGGAGCATGAAAGGTGATTCATCTGAAAAGACCACCCGTCGCCACTCAGTGGACGTACAGTTGTGACCGACCTTGGTGGCCGAGCGGTTCTAGGCGCTTCAGTCCGGAACCGCGCGACTGCTACGGTCGCAGGCTCGAATCCTGCCTCGGGCGTGGATGTGTGTGATGTCATTAGGTTAGTTAGGTTTAAGTATTTCTGAGTTCTAGGGGACTGATGACCTCAGATGTTGAGTCCCATAGTGCTGAGAGACATTTGAACCATTTTTTCGTCCAGTTGTGGTACTGCATGCAGATTCCAGGCTTCGTCGCCGACGAACAGCAGTCAGCATGAATGCATGAACAAGGCGACTGCTGCAGGGGCCCATATGCAGCAACGTACGCTGAACGCTCGTTGAGAAGACACTGCTTGTAGCTCCATGATTCATCTAGGTAGTCAGTTGCTCAACATTTGCCCGTCTATTCGCCCGTATACATCTCCCCAGCCGTCGTTCACCCCTGTCATGTATAGCCTCTGGTGCACCACAATTATATCAGTGAGTCACCGTTGGAATTAGCCAAGTCATACAAGTACCTGGGCGCAACAATGTGCTGGAATAACAAATTGAAAGATCACATAGGCTGAGTTGTGGATAAAGTAGGTGGAAGACTCTGGCTATTGGTAGAATCCTCGGGAAGTGTAGTGAGTCTACAAAGGAGGCTGCCTACAAATCACTCGCGCGACACATTCTATAATACTGTTCAAGTGTGTGGGACCCGTACCAAGTAGAACTAACGGGGGATATTGAACGTACACAAAGAGGGCCGACACCTATGGCTGTAGGTCTGCATGACCTGTAGGAGAGTGTTACAGTGATGCTGAAGGAACTGAAGTGGCAGACTCTTGAGGATTGACGTAAACCATCCCGAGAAAGTCTACTAACAGGAACATACTACAGTACCTTTCACATCACTCACATAGTGATCGTGAGGATAAGATCAGAATAGTTACAGCACCCAAAGAGGCATTCAATCATTCTTCCCGCGCTCCGTACGTGAATGGAGCGGGAAGAAACTGTAGTAACCGGTACAATGGTATGTACACTCTGCCATGCACTTCGCGGTTGTTTGCAGAGTATGTATGTTGATGTAAATGTAGATATAGAAGTTGCCTCGCCTCCGGTTTTGTATAGCGCCATTTTTCCATGCGTGGTATACTTTAACCAAGATGGCACACGAGCAGTTTAGAAACCTAGCTGTTTCGGAAACGCTTCCACCATTGACCCAAAAGCCAATGATCTGCCCCTTTGGATGTCAGATAAACTGCACCATTTCCGCATTGCGACAACGACCGCACTGTTGGCCGCGTCCCCCCCCCCCCCCCCCCCCACCACTCCCGACACGCTTTTTATCTGCCTTCCATTGCTACATCTGCCACCTCCGTCTGTGATTGGTTATTGCTCGTTGGAGTCGAACACATTCAGTGGCCACATTAAAGTGACTGGACCGTGTAGAATATTCCGAAAAAGGGTTTTTCGTAGTTTGAGCTGTTTTATTTTCATTTTTCTTTTTTCACCTCGTGATTGCCTCTTAAAACAGCTCGTTATGGTGACGTTAGAGTATTACGTGGCATATCCCGATAAGCTCTACGAGGCAAAAGTCAGCGGTCAAGGTGTTGGCATTCAGTGCCAGAACAAGTGGGAGAGGAAGACGAGGGACTTAATCTGAAGCATCTGCTGCTCAGCTGCCAGCAGCGCCCAGCTTCCTCCGCCGTCCTATCCTAGGAGGTGACTTCAGCTGCGGGCGGCGACGTGCTACCATAACGCCTTCTGACATTTCTCTTTCCCACTGTGCATTTAGTCTATGGTATTAGCAGAATCAATATCCTATTTGTATTGTTTGTTTTCAGCGCATCTAATGCGGCTCCCTCACGAGTGGACTGTGAAGAGCACGGACCCACACACTGATTTAATACGTGAAATGTGATACAGTTGTAAGAACAGTGCAAATGTTCTCCTCTAAAGTATTGGGGCGTTTAGAACCATTTTAACTAAAGCATTTCTAGAAATACTCCGTCTGTGTACTTGGAGGCTAGTAATTCTCAAAACGGTGAATCTTTCTGGTATCAGAAAAGGAAATTGACAAAATCTGAAAGATAAGTGCTCAGCAGTACTTAGCAAGCAATAAATTAAGATTACTATATTAAATATATGACAGAACATGGGAAACCTCTTATAAAGTTCACAGAGGCTGTGATACATTTCATTCTCTTAAAGAGAGTTCAAACTTACGATTTTTTCCAGCCGACCCGTGGAGTGGTGTACGTACATGATGGTCATGGTCACCACAAATAACATTTATGGAATATGGAGAAAAAGCTTACACTATATTTTGAATGTGATACTCGCAAAGAAATGTCAGATTGGCTAGCATGTCCACTTGCCGCCAGTACAACGGCAGAATTTGCCCATTAAAATATAATGGAAATGTGATAATTGGATCGTATTCAGTATACTAGCAGCGTCAGTATAAATGGAAGTTTGGAATTAATTAACCGTAATGCCACGTGCAGGAGCGTTTACATTGGCTGCAGCATGTCACGTGCATTGCTGTCGAGGGATACGAATAGCAGGACAGTAGATTAAGGTCCCAGAAGTCATGGTATATCTCCTAATGTCGTGTCGCACCTCCTTGGACTCGCTTAGTGCAGCACGTCGACGTGGCATGGACTCCAAAAGCAACTGGAAGTCCCATGGAGAAATATTGAACCATGCCGCCTCTTCTTTTTTTAGTCATCAGTCTTCTAACTGATTTGATGCGGCCCGCCACAAATTATTCTCCTGTGCCAACCTCTTTATCTAAGATTAGTACTTGCAACCCACGTCCACAGTTATTTGCTGGTTGTATTCCAATCTCTGTTTTCCTCTGCAGTTTTTACCCTCTACAACTTCCTCTAGTACCATGGAAGTTATTCTGTGTTGTCTTAACAGATGTCCTACATCCTGTACCTTCTTCTTGTCATTGTTTTCCGTACATTCCGTTCCTCGCCGATTCTTCGAAGAACCTCATCATTCCTTATCTTATCAGTCCATCTAATTTTCAACTTTCTATTGTAGTACCACATCTCAAATGCTTCAATTCTCTTCTTTTCCAGTTTTACCACAGAGAATATTTTACTACCATAAAATGCTGTGCTCCAAATGTACATTCTCAGAAATTTCTTCCTCAAATTAAGACCTATGTTTGATACCAGTAGACTTCTCTTGGCCAGGAATATCTTTTTTGTCAGTATTAGTCTGCTTGACTGTTCGTTCCATTCAGCATATCACGTAATTTCGCTTCACTTTCCTAGAGCATAGCAATGTCATCAAATGATCTTATCATTGATATCCTTTCACCTTGAATTTCAATTTCCACTCTTGAACGAGTGTTTTATTTCTGTCATTGCTTCTTCGGTGCACGGTTTTAACAGTTTCAATCTTCCCATATCTCCCCGCTTTTTCCGAGTATACCTTCTCCAGTTGTGATTCCTGAACAGAGTATTCGCTATTACAAGACGAAATTTATTGCAGAAATCAATTTTTCCTCTCTAATTCCTAGTACTAACCGCATTTCTCCAGTATCCCTTTCTTCTACTTCTTCCCCTACATGCGCATACAAACCGCTCCTAATATTAGGTTTTCATCTCTCTTTGTTGTTGTTGTGGTCTTCAGTCCAGAGACTGATTTGATGCAGCTCTCCATGCTACTCTATCCTGTGCAGGCTTCTTCATCTCCCAGTACTTACTGCAACATACATCCTGACTCTGTTTAGTGTATTCATCTCTTGGTCTCGCTCTACGATTTTTACCCTCCACGCTGCCCTCCAATACTAAATTGATGATGCCTCAGAATATGCCCTACCAACCGATCCCTTCTTCTAGCCAAGATGTGCCACAAATTTCTCTTCTCTCCAGTTCTATTCAATACCTCCTCATTAGTTATATGATCTACCCATCTAATCTTCAGCATTCTTCTGTAGCACCACATTTCGAAAGCTTCTATTCTATTCTTGTCTAAACTATTAATCATCCACGTTTCACTTCCATACATGGTTACACTCCATACAAATACTTTCAAAAACGACTTCCTGACGGTTAAATCTATACTCGATGATAACAGATTTCTCTTCTTCAGAAACGCTTTCCTTGCCATTGCCAGTCTACATTTTATATCCTCTCTACTTCGACCATCATCAGTTATTTTGCTCCCCAAATAGCAAAATTCATTTACTACTTTAAGTGTCTCATTTCCTAATTTAATTCCCGCAGCATCACCCGATTTAATTCGACTACAGTCCATTATCCTGGTTTTGCTTTTGTTGATGTGCATCTTATATCCTCCTTTCAAGACACTGTCCATTCCGTTCAGCTGCTCTTCCAGGTCCTTTGTTGTCTCTAACAGAATTACAATGTCATCGGCGAACCTCAAAGTTGTTATTTCTTCTCCATGGATTTTAATACCTATTCCGAATTTTTCTTTTGTTTCCTTTACTGGTTGCTCAATATACAGATTGAATAACATCGGGGATAGGCTACAACCCTGTCTCACTCGTTTCCCAACCACTGCTTCCCTTTCATGCCCCTCGACTGTTATAACTGCCATCTGGTTTCTATACAAATTGTTAATAGCCTTTCGCTCCCTGTATTTTACCCCTGCCACCTTCAGAATTTGAAAGAGAGTATTCCCGTCAACATTGTCAAAAGCTTTCTCTAAGTCTACAAAGGCGAGAAACGTAGGTTTGCCTTTCCTTAATCTATTTTCTAAGATAAGTCGTAGGGTCAGTATTGCCTCACCTGTTACAACATTTCTACGGAATCCAAACTGATCTTCCCCGAGGTTGACTTCTACCAGTTTTTCCATTCGTCTGTAAGGAATTCGTGTTAGTATTTTGCAGCGGTAGCTTATTAAACTGATAGTTCGGTAATTTTCACATCTGTCAACACCTGCTTTTTTGGGACTTTAGTTATTATATTATTCTTGAAGTCTAAGGGTATTTCGCCTGTCTCATACTTCTTGCTGACCAGATGGCTCTCCCAAGACTGTCAGTAGTTCTAATGGAATGTTGTCTACTCCCGGGGCCTTGTTTCGACTTAGGTCTTTCAGTGCTCTGTCAAACTCTTCCTGCAGTATCATATCTCCTATTTCATCTTCATCTACATTCTCTTCCATTTCTATAATATTGTCCTCAAGAACATCGTCCTCGTATAGACCCTCTATATACTCCTTCCACCTTTCTGCTTTCCCTTCTTTGTTTAGTACTGAGTTTCCATGAGCTCTTGATATTCATACAAGTGGTTCTCTTTTCTCCAAAGGTCTCTTTAATTTTCCTGTGGGCAGTATCTATCTTACCCCTAGTGAGATAATCTACATTCTTACATTTGTCCTCTAGCCATCCCTGCTTAGCCATTTTGCACTTCCTGTCGATCTCATTTTTGAGACGTTTGTATTCCCTTTTGTCCGCTTCATTTACTGCATTTTTATACTTTCTCCTTTCATCAATTAAATTCAATATCTCTTCTGTTACCTAAACATTTCAACTAGCCCTCGTCTTTTTACCTACTTGATCCTCTGCTGCCTTCATTACTTCATCTCTCAAAGCTACCCATTCTTCTTCTACTGTATTTCTATGCCCCATTCCTGTCAATTGTTCCCTTTTGCTCTCCCTGAAACTCTGTGCAACCCCTGGTTTAGTCAGTTTATCCAGGTCCCATCTCCTTAAATTCCCACCTTTTTGCAGTTTCTTCAATTTTAGTCTACAGTTCATAACCAATAGATTGTGGTCGGAGTCCACATCTGCCCCTGGAAATGTCTTACAATTTAAAACCTGGTTCCCAAATCTCTGTCTTACCATTATATAATCTATCTGAAAACTGGCATCTCAACACATACATCTCCATTTTCGTTGCGCCTACGATACGGCTATCTGTATATCGCAGAGGCGCACAAGCCATCCCACCGACGCTAAGGTCCATTGTTCATGTAGACGGAGGGGGGAGGGGGACAATAAATCCCTGATTTATTTTATAAATGGCATAGCAAATTTTAAAGGAATCTAGGATTCATTACAAAGATTTCACTGAAAACAAGCAGTGCATAAGTGATCAAATCTGTTTATTATAACTGATTGTTGGCTTGTTTCTGAGGCGAATGAGAGTAGTAAACTTGAAACGTCCCCTTAGAATAATTATACATGACTGTGCTTAAACTGACACACAATATTTTTAGCGCAACGGAATCTGACTTTCAATAATCCCTACAAAAGAATGGCCCTGACTAACATTAACCTATACCTTTCACAAATCACTTACCTCACAAATATCTTCGTTACTCAAGCTACTGCAATACAGCAAGTGCCACTACTGCCAGCTAAATAAAAGATTCAAACTACTGAAGACACCAACTACTGATAGGCATAGTTAGCAAATGAAAGATTTTGATATAGAACAAACAATGTATTTACCTTAATAGTGTTCAAAAGTCATAATATATATATCAGTTTATGATATCCAGTCTTACAAATTTACTGTCTCTATCCAGATCATCCGCTCTCAAAACTCCGCCATCTCACTCCCCACATCCACCACTGCTGACAGCTCACCTCCAACTGCGCAACGCTACGCGCTGTTCACATCCAGCTGCCCAACACTACAATGGCAGATAACAATGCAAACTAGCCACAGACTGCACACTGCACAGCCAGTGATTTTCATACAGAGCGCTACGTGGTGTTACCAATAAGAAAACCTAAACAGCCAACTTACAAACTGACCTCGCCAAGTTTCGATCATCGTTATCCTATCACGGAGTTAAACACCGAGTACGCAGGCAAAAGTATGACAACCAGTGAAATCAAGTATAATACCAGGGCAAGGCGACCGATCAAGGGTTCCCAGATTCTACTGATGTACCGAACGTACCTCTCCCAGCTTACCTGTTGTTGCTGGACATGTTTTCACCATAGTCATAGACGACCACCGCCGAACCGGAAAAGCGTCAGCCACATCAGGAATGCCAGACAAAAAATGGTTCAAATGGCTCTGAGCACTATGGGACTCAACTGCTGTGGTCATTAGTCCCCTAGAACTTAGAACTACTTAAACCTAACTAACCTAAGGACATCACACACACCCATGCCCGAGGCAGGATTCGAACCTGCGACCGTAGCAGTAGCGCGGCTCCGGACTGGAGCGCCTAGAACCGCACGGCCACCGCGGCCGGCAATCCCAGACATAGAAGACAGTTTGCAGATGTGTCTGCGTCAGCGGTCAGAAGGCATCCTCCGTCCGCCTTCAGAGTCTGGCTGTCAGTTATAGTGTCCTCTCCAGAGTACGCAGCTTAAATCTTCTTCTCTCCCCAGTACGCCAAGCCCAAGTGTCCCGAAAAACATAATTCCTTTCGTTCTGGCGACTGTTTTTTGTACGTCTAAAGTTTCTTGACCAGTTGATAAATTTACTGCCAAGACTGGCAAAGGGCATATTTTTATAATACTTGCAGCCCTCCCTTTAGAGCGGCCACAAAACTATATCTCCAGTCAACTGATCTTACTTTGTCTTCAGTCTAAAAGTGGGGACTCAGAACCTACGGCACAGACCATCCACTAATGAGTGATCGTGTCATTCCCAATGTAGCGTTTTTGCCACTGTGAAAAACAAAAATGAAAACGTCATCGTATCCCTCTTGGCATTGGCATGGCAGACGACGAATCCTTCGATAATAATTGATGCTTCTTGATTTTTCGTACACTTTATAGAGGTTATGCTTTTGCAGATTTTGAGATGCAGACTGTATTTCCACGAAGTCAACATCACCCTGTGGACGTGTGCTATGGCCAGTAACGGAGGACCAATGTGGGAGGCTGCACTGCAACACAACGGCGGTGTCTCGGTATATTGTGCCATAGCTCTGGGTGTCTTGTAGCCTGGCACCCTGTTGGCGGCATACAACCGTCCGCGACCGGGTAGACAACAGTTCCGATTTTTCGCTCTCTACCTGGCCGCAAATGAACGTCTGGCGTCAAGGGAAGCCAGCTCCCATCTCCAGGGTCATTTTAAAATATGGTCGCCAGTCTGCCTCAAGCACCAGCTCGCCCCGAACAGCGTCTTTTCCGTCTGAACTAACACCTGTTGCTGATAATTCTTCCGGGTTATATGGCCGTGGTCCATGGAATTCTTCTATTCCTAACGTTTCGTCCAATACTACATTGGACATCTTCAGAGGTATGGCTCGTCCTGCTGAGTCCTGCCGACTCATCTGATGGTAAATTATACAAGGAACACCCAGCAACAAATTTCCAGTATCTAAACGGTTCATCCAATTTCGTTGTTCGATATGTCTTTAGAAAGCTATTAGTGTAACCTAAATTGGTATAAATTACAGGCATGTAACTTCAATAGTACATGAGATATTGGAGGTCAAAGTGGCCGATTACTATCAATCGCGTCAGGCCATAAGTACTCCACAGCAACATGAAAAAACGGTAGCAGCATGCTTATAAATATATTTATTGATCTATGTCTTTGTTTATATCCGATATATACTATTCATGAAGAAATTGGTTAAATATTTACTGTGTTTTAGAAAGGACAGAGACATTAGGCTACTGGCCTACCTTCTGTTCTATCCCTTTGATATATGTTTATTTAATTTGTTTATGTATTTAGTAATTTGTGTTAGAGCGTGTTTAAGGTCCAGCCGTAGGAATATTTATTTAATTTCAAGTTATTCTAATGTAAATTCAGTATTTCGAATGTGTTTCAAAATGTCTGTGAGTGTGCGTTGGCTTGGAGACATGACGGAAGCGCTATCGCCAATCATAGCGCTCGTTACTAAGGGCGCCGACTACTGAAGTGAATGGAGTGGGAGCTCTGAAGAGTACGGGAGAGGACACGGGGTGAGAGTCTGGGACAGTAAGGCGCGGCGGACGCGCGGGGTCGGCGGAAAGGCTTGGACAGTGGAGCAGTTTGCACGTGGCCGCGGAGTATAGAAATATTTCGTAGTGCCGACTTGTGCACTTGTGAGATTTCCGTGGCTTCTGCAGTGAAGACGTAGTGTGCGTTTAGAAGTCAATATCTCGCGAGCTATGTTGTTGTTCAGAACTAATTACGTGAAGTAGGAATCTATTGATTCCCTGTTATTCAACTTATATTTTATTTAATTGCTGGACCATCGAGTTTTTTGTAGAAATATACCGCATTCTCAAAAGTACTTCTACTATCGTACTCATCATTTAAAGTCGTTAAGATAGTACCTGCAGATTTTATTTAATTGCAATCTTTCATTTATAAATCTATATGTTACATTCATAATTCGCAATTGCTGAGTGATAGAAACCTTCGATCATTCGATTCATGTGTGTATTTTTATCGTATACTGTAGACTGAGCAGTCGTCGGCTGATACTCGTATCCATGTTTTCATTTCTCTCCGGAGATTTCCTTTGTCACGGTTCAGGCGTGGAAGTGTCGTTGATGGCTTAGCAATCCAATCCTAGCGTGGAACAGGCGGCCACAGACATTACAGCTGATGGAAGGTGGAGGACGTGGCTGAGCCTGGAGGAGTTTACGTCTCCGGCGTTTGTCATTCTCCATTCTTCGACGTTCCAGCTCAAAGTTTGAAGAGCATTTGAGGTAACTGAGCGCCAGCGACTTCGGTCTTCTGCTATTGTGGACTAGTTACTCGGATTGATGTTCAAGTTTTTCAGATTTTTCTTGTACTGATCCTTATAACGTTTGAGAGGGGCACCTCGTGGCCTTTTACCTGTGCTCACTTCGCTGTACAGCATTTGGCGTGGAAGTCTGTCATTTTTCATCCGCTGGACATGTCCGACCCATCTGAGTTGATGTCCAATGATAAGAGCTTCCATGCTATACATTTTTGCTTTCTCAAGAACAGCTGTGTTGGATATGAAGTCATCCCATTTCAGGTTCATGATATATCTTAGCTTCTGTTGGTTGAAGCGTTCTAGTTTCTTCAGATCACAGCGATATAACGTCCAGGTTTCGCAACCATATAGCAGGGTGGAAATGACTACAGCTTTGTACACCATCAGTTTGGTGTACAGCGTTAGGTCATTATTCAGGAAGACACGCTTTGTAAGACGTCCAAATGCTACATGGGCAGCACGTAATCTATTCTCCACATCTTTTCCAGATGAGCAGTTAGATGGCAGTATACTTCCCAGGTAGAGGAAATGGTCCACTTGTTCCAAGGGTGTATCACAAATAGATATGCTGAAGTCAGGAATGGAGGAGCCAGGAGTTGTCTGCGCCATCACTTTTGCCTTTGGAATATTGATGGAGAGACCAAATCGTTCGTATGCCCTGCTGAAGGAATCAACTGACAGTTGCAACTCTGCAGGTGAATGAGCTGGAGAAGCATTATCATCAGCATACTGCAGCTCTGTCACACGAGTGGTACTGGTGAACCTTTTTGAATGGAGTCTGGACTGGTTGAATAATCCTCCATCAAACCTGTACTTTAGTTCTATTCCTGCATTGTTTACGGTTGTCTCGTAAAGCATAGCTGCCAGATACAATGCAAATAATGTTGGTGCAAGAACGCATCCTTGTTTAAGCCCACTTGTTATTGGGAATTCACCAGTCGTTTCATTCTGGCAGAGGGCCTGTCCAGTCATATCATCGTGGAGAGCTTCAATCAGGTCAACAAATTGTTCAGGGGAGCCGAAGCGTTTTAAGACCATCCACATGGCTTCTCTGGGAACTGTATCAAAGGCCTTTTCTAGATCGTAGAAAACAAGTAGTAAAGGCTTTTGCTGTTCTCTGCACTTCTCCTGTAGTTGTCGTGCACAGAAAATCATGTCAATTGTCCCTCTTGAAGGTCGAAACCCGTATTGAGACTCAGGTAGTATAGTCTCTGAAAGTGTCTGGAGGCGATTTAAAAGGATTCTTGCAAAAATTTTGCCAGTGACAGAGAGTAGAGATATTCCCCGGTAGTTACCACAGACGCTTCTGTCGCCCTTCTTGAAGATGGTGACAATTGTGGAGTTCTTCAAGTCAGCTGGTACCTTGCAGGTTTCCCACATTAATAGAATGAGTGAGAAGAGTCTGTTTTTTAGAGGCAAGCCGCCACCCTCAATAAGCTCCATCGGGATGCTGTCAGGTCCAGGAGCCTTCCCAGGTTTCACACTCTTGAGTGCATTGCAAAATTCTTGAAAAGTTGGAGGATCAGCCATCCAGGGTTTTGGAGGGTGCTGTGGGACATTTTTGAGAAAATCTCCAGTGGCAGTAGAAGGGCGGTTTAACAGTGAGCTGAATTGCTCTTTCCAACGATTTAAGATGTCCTGACTTTCAGTAAGAATGGTGGAGTTGTCAACAGCTTTCAGTGTTTCTGATGAGGAGCGGATAGGTCCATACAGCTCTTTAATACCAGCGTAGAAGCCACGCAGGTTCCTTGCATCGGAAAGATTTTGGAGTTCTGTGGCTTTCTGTTGCCACCATTTGTTCTTGATTACTCGTATTTCACTTTGACATTTCTGCTTGAGTTCTTGAAAGTGTGCTTTCTTTTCTGCGCAGGACGGATCTTGAGCAAGGGATAAGTAAGCATCCCTCTTTGCATTGATGATGGCTTGGATTTCTCCATGGTTGTCATCAAACCAGTCACTTCTTTTCCGTGTACTAAAACCAACAGCATTCTCAGCAGTTTCTTTGATGATGTTCTTTAATGTGGTCCATTCTTGTTCGACGTCATCTGTGGTTGCTGGAGCTTTGTTAAGTTGTTCAGACAGTATGTCTCGGAAGTGTGAGCGAACGTTTTTGTTGTTCAGGTTGCTTATGTTGAATTTTCTGCGTGGTAGGTTTGAAAAGTGGGATCGTGGCTTGCGATACTTTGGTACTCTCAAACGGCTGACTAAAAGTCTATGGTCAGTCCAGCACTCATCGATGTTTAGTGCTGCTTTTGTGATGAGAATGTCTTTCTTGTCACGCTGTTGCGTAATAACGTAGTCTATAAGATGCCAATGTTTGGAGCGTGGGTGCATCCATGTGGTCTTATAGCGGTTACGCAAACGGAATTGGGTATTGGAGATGAAAAGCTCGTGCTCAGCACATAGACCAAGAAGTAACAACCCATTTTCATTGCAGTTTACCACCCCTTGTTTACCCATGACGTGTCTCGAAAAACGGTTGTCCCTTCCCACGCTGGCATTGAAATCACCAAGTAAAATTAATTTATCTTGAATGGGTATTTTAGAGAGAGTACTGTTCAGTTGGTGGTAGAACTCATTCTTTGTGTCTTCATCACTGTCTGAAGTAGGAGCATATGCAGAGACGAAGGTGATGAATCTGTCTGAACCAATGGGTACTCTAAGAGTCATCAGCCTTTCATTAATTGAGACAGGTGTAAGTCAAAGATCTTTCACTATTTTCGTTTTTACGGCAAATCCTGCACCATGGATGCGTGGTTCTCCTGCATCCTTTCCCTTCCAGAAGACGGTGTACCCTGAACGTACCTCACTAATGTGTCCCTCACCTGAGAGTCTTGTCTCACTCAAGGCAGCTATGTCTATATCTAGCCGGGCTAGTTCTTGGGTGATAAGAGCGGTTCTTCTCTCTGGCCTGTAATTGTTCACGTCCAGGAGGGTCCTGACATTCCATGTCCCTATTGTCATTTCATTCTTCTTTTGTTTACGTCCGCAGTATAAGGAGTGACCTATTGGGTGCGGATTCCCAGCCCGGTTCAAGTGTGACTTCCGATGTTTAGCCCACATTTTCTAGGGCCTTCCCCATTCAGGGTGGGCAGCGGTCATCCTAAATAGGCCTGCCCAGTTGCAGATGCAGGACCGCATTCCCGAGAAGTCGCACGGGTTCTCAGGAAGGCGACCATCACACACCTGCCGCCAATGTGCAGGTCCAGACTAGTAGCTTCCAGCCTCACTCGGAGCCTGCTACCATCGTCCTTATCCCATCGCCATTGGTCTTTAGAGAAAATGACAGGAGAAATTGCCATTTGCGTGAATTTGTTTAAGGTGGATTACAGCTTGCGAGGAAGTGACCCACACACTATGATTCTGGAACAATTCATCACGGCACATATGTATGTGACATGTGACTTCAGGTACCAGAACTGCAACGAACTGCCGCGAGCTCAATGATGGCTGAGCGGCGCCTTTACAGCCAGTTCGTCTGGCATGACCTCTTCCGCCTCCACGATCGTTGAGAACCTGGGATATAAGATTCTTCTTCCGCTCGCTTCGTCGTTGGGTCGAAGGGTAGATAATAGATACTAGAGAGGAAAGTGAAAGACACCCTTGGCCCTCGGAAACCTAATACCGTTGGGGTCGAAGAAACCAAGAGTTTGCCGATGGGGGCCGGATAGGAAAGGCAACAGGAGAAGCCTGACACAAGTAAGTGGAAGTAATGCCAGGCTTAGCTAAGGGCCCGTGTGGTTGCCACCCACATACTCCCAAGAGTGAGCAGTGTTTGGCCTGTAATGCGGCAACTACGTATCCCAGCCCCTAGGCAACGAAACCAGACAAAACTTTTAATATTACGACTCGGAGTCAGAGGGTACGAAGTTGAGGGCCACAACATTAACATCATTTCATTCATCATTTTATTTGGAAGCCCGCAACTGGGGGTTACTCGTCTGGGATTTGTGCCCTGCCAAGTGGTAATTATTTTCCTCTCTGTTATCCAGCGTACTATGTGAAGTGTAAAAACCTTTGCAAAACAAGTAGAGATTTCTGTAGAGTGAACCTCTCACAAAACACAGTGCCAGATCGGTTTTTTCCGCAGGTAGGTTTCTGGAAATAGCGAAATTAAGCAGTAATTTTCACAGCTAACACATGCTATCAAAAAAATGGCTCTGAGCACTATGGGACTTCTGAGGTCATCAATCCCCTAGAACTTAGAACTTCTTAAACCTAACTAACCTAAGGACATCACACACATCCATGCCCGAGGCAGGATTCGAACCTGTGACCGTAGCGGTCGCGTGGTTCCAGGCTGAAGCGCCTAGAACCTCTCGGCCACACAGACCGGCCACATGCTGTCGATAGAGGTCCTAATCTATCTTTAAAGGCAATTTGCGTGGGGGCTCTGAGTCTAAATAAATTGAGTGCAGGGAACAGTAGCGGTTAGCGCGTTTTACGGTTGGAACACACAGTAACCGGCAGCAGCTACAACTACATCAGACAATTTCGCCAGTGCTGGACGCAGATCAATAGCAATACGACGGCAGCAACTTCGAGTACTCCAGGGCAGTCTTCAATGTCGACCTCCACTACAACCGACGGCATCACCATGGCAGAGGGAACCATCTCAGATCAGGTAAGTGCCTGCGCAAATAGTGAGACAATGTGTGACTCTGAAGTTCAAGCTCCACTTATAGATCTCGTGAATATAAAACCGTCACCTAGTATGTGTAATTCTGAAAAGGGAAGTGAGCCAGTTAGTCCGAAATCAGAGCGCGAAAGTTTAACTAGGAGGAATCCAGGCGAGGGGAATGAATGTGGGGGAGATATGATGTCTCAGCTAATGCAAATGATCCAGGGAATGGCAAATAATATGAGTGCAGTTCGAACAGATGTGGGTACATTGCGAACAGGTATGGGCATATTGTAAACAGTTACGGATACAATTCGGACTGATACGGGTACAATGCGAACCGAAATAGGTTCCGCTGTGAAAGAGGAAGTTGAAAAAATTATGAGTAACCTTGAAAGAGCAATTGATGATAAATTAAAATGTGTTCGAGTGCACTGGGCAAAAGGAGGTCCGACACAGTATTAGGAGGTAACCTATGAGTAATATCACCTCGGTGTAATTATTAATGGTGGAGTGGAGAGAAGTTTAACTTCCCGTATCTGGTCATGATTTAATATTGTTTCAGGGGTGGGGATTAATCCCGGTGAGCCGTCAAACGATTCCAAGTAAATCTGTTCGTCGCGTAATTGGTTTCGCCAGCAGTGTCGTGTTTGTGTGTATTCTGGCGCCTCCGCTATTGGGAGTTCGCGAGGCGCCACGTTGATCCC
Source organism: Schistocerca serialis cubense (assembly GCF_023864345.2). NCBI lineage: Eukaryota > Metazoa > Arthropoda > Insecta > Orthoptera > Acrididae > Schistocerca > Schistocerca serialis. The sequence goes on along the minus strand of NC_064641.1, from coordinate 357,753,288 downwards.
GAGAGATGTTTTTTGCTCGCGTATCATGTCATTTCTGGAAACCCAGAATCTACTCCGTAGGAATCAACATGGATTCCGGAAACAGCGATCGTGTGAGACCCAACTCGCTTTATTTGTTTATGAGACCCAGAAAATATTACATACAGGCTCCCAGGTTGATGCCATTTTCCTTGACTTCCGGAAGGCGTTCGATACAGTTCCGCACTGTCGCCTGATAAACAAAGTAAGAGCCTACGGAATATCAGACCAGCTGTGCGGCTGGATAGAAGAGTTTTCAGCAAACAGAACAGAGCATGTTGTTCTCAACGGAGAGACGTCTACAGACGTTAAAGTAACCTCTGGCGTGCCACAGGGGAGTGTTATGGGACCATTGCTTTTCACAATATACACTCCTGTAAATGGAAAAAAGAACACATTGACACCGGTGTGTCAGACCCACCATACTTGCTCCGGACACTGCGAGAGGGCTGTACAAGCAATGATCACACGCACGGCACAGTGGACACACCAGGAACCGCGGTGTTGGCCGTCGAATGGCGCTAGCTGCGCAGCATTTGTGCACCGCCGCCGTCAGTGTCAGCCAGTTTGCCGTGGCATACGGAGCTCCATCGCAGTCTTTAACACTGGTAGCATGCCGCGACAGCGTGGACGTGAACCGTATGTGCAGTTGACGGATTTTGAGCGAGGGCGTATAGTGGGCATGCGGGAGGCCGGGTGGACGTACCGCCGAATTGCTCAACACGTGGGGCGTGAGGTCTCCACAGTACATCGATGTTGTCGCCAGTGGTCGGCGGAAGGTGCACGTGCCCATCGACCTGGGACCGGACCGCAGCGACGCACGGATGCACGCCAAGACCGTAGGATCCTACGCAGTGCCGTAGGGGACCGCACCGCCACTTCCCAGCAAATTAGGGACACTGTTGCTCCTGGGGTATCGGCGAGGACCATTCGCAACCGTCTCCATGAAGCTGGGCTACGGTCCCGCACACCGTTAGGCCGTCTTCCGCTCACGCCCCAACATCGTGCAGCCCGCCTCCAGTGGTGTCGCGACAGGCGTGAATGGAGGGACGGATGGAGACGTGTCGTCTTCAGCGATGAGAGTCGCTTCTGCCTTGGTGCAATTGATGGTCGTATGCGTGTTTGGCGCCGTGCAGGTGAGCGCCACAATGAGGACTGCATACGACCGAGGCACACAGGGCCAACACCCGGCATCATGGTGTGGGGAGCGATCTCCTACACTGGCCGTACACCACTGGTGATCGTCGAGGGGACACTGAATAGTGCACGGTACATCCAAACCGTCATCGAACCCATCGTTCTACCATTCCTAGACCGGCAAGGGAACTTGCTGTTCCAACAGGACAATGCACGTCCGCATGTATCCCGTGCCACCCAACGTGCTCTAGAAGGTGTAAGTCAACTACCCTGGCCAGCAAGATCTCCGGATCTGTCCCCCATTGAGCATGTTTGGGACTGGATGAAGCATCGTCTCACGCGGTCTGCACGTCCAGCACGAACGCTGGTCCAACTGAGGCGCCAGGTGGAAATGGCATGGCAAGCCGTTCCACAGGACTACATCCAGCATCTCTACGATCGTCTCCATGGGAGAATAGCAGCCTGCATTGCCGCGAAAGGTGGATATACACTGTACTAGTGCCGACATTGTGCATGCTCTGTTGCCTATGTCTATGTGCCTGTGGTTCTGTCAGTGTGATCATGTGATGTATCTGACCCCAGGAATGGGTCAATAAAGTTTCCCCTTCCTGGGACAATGGATTCACGGTGTTCTTATTTCAATTTCCAGGAGTGTATATAAATGACCTAGTGGATAGTGTCGGAAGTTCCATGTGGCTTTTCGCCGATGATGCTGTAGTATACAGAGAAGTTGCAGCATTAGAAAATTGTAGCGAAATGCAGGAAGATATGCAGCGGATAGGCACTTGGTGCAGGGAGTGGCAACTGACCCTTAACATAGACAAATGTAATGTATTGCGAATACATAGAAAGAAGGATCCTTTATTGTATGATTATATGTTAGAGGAACAAACCCTGGTAGCAGTTACTGGTAGCAGTTACTTCTGTGAAATATCTGGGAGTATGCGTACGGAACGATTTGAAGTGGAATGATCATATAAAATTAATTGTTGGTAAGGCGGATGTCAGGTTGAGATTCATTGAGAGAGTCCTTAGAAAATATAGTGCATCAACAAAGGAGGTGGCTTACAAAACATTCGTTCGACCTATACTTGAGTATTGCTCACCAGTGTGGGATCCGTACCAGGTCGGGTTGACAGAGGAGATAGAGAAGATCCAATAAAGAGCGGCGCGTTTCGTCACAGGGTTATTTGGTAAGCGTGATAGCGTAACGGAGATGTTTAACAAACTCAAGTGGCAGACTCTGCAAGAGAGGCGCTCGTCATCGCGGTCTAGCTTGCTATCCAGGTTTCGAGAGGGTGCGTTTCTGGAAGAGGTATCGAATATATTGCCTCCCCGTACTTATACCTCCCGAGGAGATCACGAATGTAAAATTAGAGAGATTCGAGCGCGCATGTAGGCTTTCCGGCAGTCGTTCTTCCCACGAACCATACGCGACTGGAACAGGAAAGGGAGGTGGCTGGCTCTGAGCACTATGGGACTTAACATCTATGGTCATCTGTCCCCTAGAACTAAGAATTACTTAAACCTAACTAACCTAAGGACATCACACAACAGCCGGCCGGAGTGGCCGTGCGGTTCTGGGCGCTACAGTCTGGAACCGAGCGACCGCTACCGTCGCAGGTTCGAATCCTGCCTCCGGCATGGATGTGTGTGATGTCCTTAGGTTAGTTAGGTTTAATTAGTTCTAAGTTCTAGGCGACTGATGACCTCAGAAGTTAGGTCGCATTGTGCTAAGAGCCATTTGAACCATTTAAGCCATCACACAACACCCAGTCATCATGAGGCAGAGAAAATCCCTGACCCCGCCGGGAATCGAACCCGGGAACGCGGACGCGGGAAGCGAGAACGCTACCGCACGACCACGAGCAGCGGGCAGGAAAGGGAGGTAACGACAGTGGCACGTAAAGTGCCCTCCGCCGCACACCGTTGGGTGGCTTGCAGAGTATAAATGTAGATGTAGATGTAGAACAGACGAAAGGGCCTTTCTAAGTTTTCGACACCTTGTAGGTGTATTCAAGACGGGCTCTACCGAAGTTAAATTAAGCAACTTGTGTGAATTTGATTTCTTTTTTGAGTACTCCATCAGAAATCTGTTTCTGCGAGAGAGCACTGTCGAGTACGCACTCAGGCACCTTGCAGAGAGCACGAGAGAGATCCTTCGCTGCCACAGCGACCGGGTTGCTCGGGCGACTGCAGCAGCTCCGCACTGCAACCACAGCACCACACCGCTGCATGCCAGCCCGCTGACTCAGCTGGATGCATGCGACTGCGCGCAAATAAAAGGAAAAAGAAGTTCCCCTGCGCCAGGAATGCAGTCGCGTAGCCGTCACGTAGTTTTTGCATAGTTGGCGCATAGCGAAAGGCAGGTGCGAGCCTATTGCGGCGTCCGCCAAGGACGGCGGCGGCCAGGGGGCAGCAGTTCACGGGCGCGGGCTGCGCGCACTTCCTGCAACACGCAGGCGAGCCGATCGCGATCGACTCAGTCGCTGACTAAGTGCGGCGATATTCCTGGCAGCGCGACCGCGCTTAGTCACCGCCGACGCCACCAGCACGGCTAGCTTATGTAAAACCCCGGCCCGCTTACCAGCTTCTGAGAAACAGAACGGCCGTCCTCGTGGGCATGAATGAACCGTCCGTGAATCACGCCGTGATGGCGCCTGCGCCAGCCGCACTGATTCACAGGCCGTGTCGCAGATCCGGCCCCTGCAAGCATTGCTATCTGATAGCACGCCCGACCGCCGTCCCTCGGACTCTCTCTCTCTCTCACACACACACACAGTGTTCGTGTACGTACTTTTTACAGTCACCCGGCTACCTCTGCCAGCATAAGCTACGTCGGCTGCACTCAGCAAAGCGAGAGATGTTTCTCTCAGACGAGAGCCGTACAACAAACACCTACACATTGCTAGTATTTGAGATATTGGCCTCAGTCCGTGGTGCAAGGTATAATTCTCTGTATAACATTTTGTCTTCCACCGCCGGACACTTCACCAGAGGCTTTAACGACTCAGAAACGTATTACACACTGAAAACAAGCTCGGCAAGCCGAACTCTTTGTATGTATGCACGCAACGGTTGGTACGTGACGTCACAGACCACTGCCTAATGTCCTAGAGTCACGGCGAGCGTATAGAGGGGCGGAGTTGGCACGGTTTGTGTTTGTTAGCACTGGGGCACACAACTTGTCTAATTTCAGTCCTTCTTCTTTTCTGTTCAAATTGTTTTTAAAACATGTCAGGAATGGTTCAAATGGCTCTGAGCACTATGGGACTTAACATCTACGGTCATCAGTCCCCTAGAACTTAGAACTACTTAAACCTAACTAACCTAAGCACACCCAGTCATCACGAGGCAGAGAAAATCCCTGACCCCGCCGGGAATCGAACCCGAAAACACGTCAGGATAAAAATCCTACATTAAGATGACAATTTTTCTTTATTGGTTATCGTTTTGGCTCCTCAGGTCTAAAATACAGAAATATGCATACGAAAAGTGAACAATAAACAATTCATTCAATATTTGAATTTCCATTATGCAGTAAAACACCAATCTAAAATGTTGTTGAGTTTATTACAGTTATTACCCACCGTCACAATCTTAGAGCTAAGTCGCCCCGTGAAATAAAACATCACAGACGCATAACGGAAAAATTTTAAAAAGTGACACAATAAAAACATGAAAAAATATGTGGTGAGGGATATGAAATAAATAATCTAAAACGAAAAATAGTTGTTTGATTTGTAAAGTTACAGCGTTATTCAGTAATCAAATATTGTTACAGTGCACATATTGCTACACATGCGCCGTCCGGGGTGGCCGAGCGGTTCTAGGCGCTACAGTCTGGAACCGCGCGACCGCTACGGTCGCAGGTTCGAATCCTGCCTCGGGCATGGATGTGTATGATGTCCTTAGGTTAGTTAGGTTAAGTAGTTCTAAGTTCTAGGGGACTGATGACCTCAGAAGGTAAGTCCCATAGTGCTCAGAGCCATTTGAACCATTTGCTACACATGCGTTCAAACGATCGACAACAATGATGGCGCCAGCCGGAGTGGTCGTGCGGTTCTAGGCGCTACGGTCTGGAGCCGAGCGACCGCTACGGTCGCAGGTTCGAATCCTGCCTCGTGCATCGATGTGTGTGATATCCTTAGGTTAGTTAGGTTTAATTAGTTCTAAGTTCTAGGCGACTGATGACCTCAGAAGTTAGGTCGCATAGTGCTCAGAGCCAAGCCAGCAATGATAGCTGCAACGCCCATGCGCGAATGTAAACAAGATATCACTACTAATATTAATACCAGGATAAGGAAGTGTCTGCGTGACACCTGTCATCAAATGGCTGAGGGGTAGGGTCATGGCTACAGGAAAAACTGATTGCCAGATGGCGCTATCATCCAACCAATGTAATACAGACGTAACTAATAAGACAAAGAATCTTAATAACATGATTTTTTTTTATAAATTCACATTATACAAATGCGAGAAATTATATTCATCTCAGTATATTTGTAGTAAATAAACACTGAGTAGTATCTGTTCATTAAATAATAGAAAATAAAAAACGGGAAGTACTGAATGACAGGATATTATGACCGAATGTACGACTTAGATAAAACTATTCGATATTACATTCTCTATTCTGTAACATTTAATGGCTCCGTTGTACTACTGTTGGCTAGCCACGTGATATGCGGGTTGGTTATCATAGCTATTGATCGAGCTGGTTGCATCTGTCACCTAGATTTCAAGTTATGATACTATTTCGTCCTAATATTCAATATTACCAATTTATGCTTTTTGATCAGTAAAATTGTTATATTTTTCTGTATATATAATAATGCGCCATCTCCAGTCGTACCTTTGGACGTAATTCCATGCCATGTGGCATCCGAGAACTGTGTGCTGACTCCATGCCCTCCATACCGCACCCGAATTATGCCGCATGACAGAGGATAACATGGTAGCCTCTTGGCGTCCCGCTTTCCTCTGGGCCTTATCGCAGAGGCAGTTTATCTAGGTACATGATGTGAGGATGTACAGGATCCAAAATGCGGTACATCTCGGGAAGCAACAATGGGTCTAACCCGACTTGGCTTCGAATCAAACTAGGCTCGAAAGACATGTAGGGGTGCATCATTTCACGCTGCACTATGCCAGAGGTTGAAACATAACGCATATGTTCGAGAAATCGGCGAGAGAGAGGTTTGAAAATACATCGTGAGGGTGCGATCTGGTTGCAGGGACTTTTGGATGGCCCACGTGCGTCGACCAAGGACCAGGCAGCAACGGAAAATAGAAGGGGTTTTTCTTCATTAGTTCGTGGCAAGTGGCAGCCTCCAGCTTGGGCCACAGCGCTTGTCCGATACAATTCTGCTACAGTGTGAAAGATGACCATATTGAAATACGTCATAGTTCTATAACAATTAGATGATTCACAGTGCGATAAATCCAAACATATCAGCATATCAGCGTGCTTACACCGTCCAGACACATTTATTTTTGCTTTCATATTATAAATATCATAAAAACTGTAGATTTTAGTTGAACACACTTAATAATTTATGCAATCTTTATTAAACGAAGTATTGGGTGGTATCATCCCTGAAAATCACACATTGATATATGTTTTATTTATTGAATTATTGGGATTTATATCTTTTAATATGGAAATATGTCAGATCATAGTATCCTCTACAGATACAAAGCAAATGAAAGCAGTATGGCAATTATCAGTTCTTGCACAAGTGACCATGTCGTTTACCTCAACTACTAATTGTTTCTGGGTGACAGTTAAAAACTGTGTTGGCCTTTATTAAAACTTTTTTAACTAAACAACGGTAAATAATCAGTAAGATTTAATACCATAAATAGATTTCGCGTGAAAAGACGCAGCAGTTGAGTAGGCCAAACTTAGGTTTCATATGTTTCAACGCGTATTATTTATTGTTCTTCATAAGCACATGAGCGCTAGATCATATATAAGTAATTATGTCTATGCTTTTGTATGTACAGTACCTTGTTTTGTGTCTGCAGAAGCGATAGGGACAAAATGTTCTTTAATTTAAGGCATACATTGAATCCATAGTCAATTTTCATTATAATGGAAACGATGGTCCATTTTATAGATTTTTGTAAATCATGCTATTTGATGAGGGAGCGAATGTTTCTTATTGGCGTGAGCAGTGAGGCTCTCGGATATTCTCATTCGTGGATGGCTCTTAGGAGTTATGTGGGATTTCTGGGAGAGATAGAGTTGGCTCGCTTCGTGTGGTAATGTGAGACAGTGAACTTCGTGTCGAGACGGGACATAGAGAGGACTTCGTTCCGAGATGTGATTATGTATGAGCGGCTAGCGGCCACTAACATAAAAGTTGCCCATATTTAGTATAATTTCGAGGCAAGTGGGAGTTTGACTCAGTGAGTTAGTACGAATTTCGAGATGTGATATTGTGTGAGCAGCTAACGCTCACCAATACAGAATTTGATTATATTTAATAAAATTTCTGAAGCAAATGAGACTCTGATCAGTGAGTCAGTATGAATTTTAACTGTGAGCTATTTGAGCCTTCAATCTTAACTGCATTTGAAAATTTATCAGTTTGCATATTTTAAGCTGGATTATGGTAGGACCATCATTTCTAGATTTTCTTTCAAGTGACTGATTTAATAAATTATCACTTTATTCAACATCGATTACTGGTGTTGTCTACATAAATTTATTGTCAGCTGAAAATAATATTTATTATTAATGCAGTTTTCCTTGTGTAATTTCCGTACAGGGGAGAACATTTTAATTGAAAGTCGCTGCTTGGTATCGGTGGATAAATACGATATTCCAGTGCCTGTGTTGTTCAAAAATGTTCAAATGTGTGAAATCTTATGGGACTTAACTGCTAAGGTCATCAGTCCCTAAGCTTACACACTACTTAACCTAAATTATCCTGAGGACAAACACACACACCCATGCCCGAGGCAGGACTCGAACCTCCGCCGGGACCAGCCGCACAGTCCATGACTGTAGCGCCTTAGACCCCTCGGCTAATCCAGCGCGGCCCTGTGTTGTTAAGAACGACGTGTAATGTTCCTTTCGATATGCATCCATGTCCGAAGGAACACGGAGTCGCTCTTCTTAACAACACAAGAACTGCAATATCATAGAATTTTCTCGAGTTCTCGGCAACATCTTTCGCCAAAGTATGACCGTGGTAATTCTTGTATCGATCTTTTTACTGACGCAAGCGTTTCTACTAACTTTTGCCTGTCGACATATACACGTTCTGATTTGAACCGTCATAGCATCTATCTCTGCTTCCTCAGCAGTTTCCGAATTTTATTACGAAACTATGGTGGATCTTTTCCTTTCTTAATGCACTTACTCTCCAGAGTGCGATTTACGATCAGTTTGAACTTTGCGCATAATTCCTGTACGTAATATTGGAAACAAATTATGTCCATTCACTGTATGAGGAGGATGCTAACAACTGCCTATCCGCTTTTTCTAGCATAAATGCTCTCCTAGCCTTCTTGACTTATTTATTAACATTAGTAACCAGTGTCGCTATGATGACGCTATGATTAATCTCTGTCTCTTTACTGATACTGTCGACAGGGCACGCCTGTTTGTAGCTACAAGATCTAAAATATCCGTGGAGGAGTGGAATATCAGAATTTCAGCGCTCTTCGGAAAAACTGTTAGCTGTGTACCGAGCGAGGTGGTGCAATGCTAAGATAATGAACTCGCACTATAGAGGCCCACGGTTCAAATCCCCGTTCATACATTTGGATTTAGGTTTTCTGTGGTTTCCCTAAATCGGTTGGGCAAATACTGCAGACATGTTTTGAAAAGGTCACGGCCGATTTCTCTGCCTATCCTTACCCAATCGAAGCTTGTAACCCGTCTCAAATTATCATGTCATCGACGGGGCGTTAAACTTAAATCTTCCACTCTTCTAGCCCTGTGGTCCGTTTTTGGCATAAAACTGTGCAAAAGTGTAAACTTTTATTATTTTTTTCCTTCATTTCACCTCAGATGCACAGGGGATAGTGTTAAGTTTTAATTACCACCTCTATAAAATAAAGTTACGTAATTCTTTGTTTACGGGTTCTGGTAATGGTTGAAATCTCCACGCCACAGTACAGCAGCAGGCAGTTAGGAGAGGAAATCAGGATGGCACTGGCCATTGATACAGTGGAGTATGGTGTGGTAATTAGTTTTTTACATTCGGAGGGAAACAACGCTGGAAATAACTGTTCTGAGTTGCTGGAAGTGTACAACAGTGAACCATCGTATAAAAACGAGGTTAGATGGCGCGCACGCTTTCAACGCGATCAGACAAGTCTGAATGACGAAGAACCAGGAGTAGCTAGAGAAGCGGAAGCTGTTGTGCTCAAAGAACGGCGTATCACAATCAGCGGTACTGGGAAAAGGAAAAATAATTCTTGGATCAGTTTTCAATCTCTTGCGCGACCTTTTCAGCGTGACTCAAGTCGCCGCCCACTGGGTTCGGTGACAAGTCACGTGTTTTTAATCAGCACGTCGAATCGAGGCAGCACCGGAAATGTTGCAGCTGCATCAGGACACTAGATCAACTGGCGGATCAGTGCGACCTCTAGAAAACGAATAAAGCAAGCTGTGGAAACATGCGGTCGCACCACTGCCGAAAAGTGTCAAGACCGAACCATAATAGAGCAAAATGATGATTGCAGAATAAAATTCAGTCATCAGTTGCACAGATATATTTATTTAGCCTTACAGGTTTCAGCGAGCTAGTTTGTCACCTTCATAAGCCTTCAAAATTAGGGATACAACAAATCATTAGATTTTGATCATCCATTTATGTAAGGTATAAAAGAGTTCTGGTCTGTTCCGGAATAGAAGAGAATCGAAGCGTTTGAGATGCCGTGCTACAAAGAATGTTGAAAATCAGGTGGACCGATAAGGAATGAGGATGTTCTTCGCAGAATGGGAGAAAAAAGGAACATATGAAAAACACTGACAAGAAGAAGGGACGGGATGACAAAACAATTGGTCGGTATCAGGAACGACCTGCATGGTTCTAGAAAGAACTGCAGAGGTTAAAGGTTAACGGAAGACAGAGATTTGAGTGCATCCAACAAATAATTGAGGACGTAGGTTGCAATTGTTACTCTGAGATGAAGGGGTTAGGGCAAGAGAAGGATTTATAGCGGGACGCATCAAACCATTCAGAAGACCGATGACTCAAAAATAAAACGTTACGTACTGTCTATGACCATTGCAAACACATATTTATAGATTGATAATTTACAGTAAATGAAGCACATCTATGTAAATGTCGAGCTGTTGTGTCAGTAGCAAGGCATATGTATAAAATCATGTTGAAAGTGTAACAAAGGTGTATAAGAAGGTTATGTATAATAAAACGTGGCACACAGTACTAATATCTAACAGAATGGGTTAATTTTCACTTTTTATAATAGATGCTGTACAATCAAAATAGTGTCTATTTTTAATGTAAGCTGACAACTCAACAAATCACTTGACCTCAGACAGGAATGCTTACGTATTTCAAATTATTCTAAAGAGTTCATTTAGTGGCCCTTGTCAACTAAATATAAAATTTCCATATTATGCGACGATGAAGAAGGAATAGTGTGTTTCTCGATTTTGAGATGTTCTGTGAAAGTTGAATTATGAACTGCACCCTCTTTGTTGACTAAGAACTCACGAAAGCAGCTCTTAAATGGCTTCCATTTCTGTCGTATATAAAATTTCGGACATACACAAATTGAAAAGATTTGTTGAACGATCAGCTTGCCCTGAAACCAAGACACTGTCTCGTTGTATAGCGTCCCTTACAAAATGAGAAAATTAGCCAATTCCTTTTAGATGTTAGAACTACGTGCTATGTTTTTCATATGTATTATACACAACTTCGCCGGCCGGAGTGGCCGAGCGGTTCTAGGCGCTTCAGTCTGGAACCGCGCGACCACACAGTCGCAGGTTCGAATCCTGCCTCGGGCATGGATGTGTGTGATGTCTTTAGGTTAGTTAGGTTTAAGTAGTTCTAGGTTCTAGGGGACTGATGACCTCCGATGTTAAGTCCCATAGTGCTCAGAGCCATTTTATACACAACTTCCTTATACACCTTACTTAAACTATTTATATGCTTTCATTATATTCCTTGCTGCTGATACTAATGTCGTAGTTCATCCTGTTCCTAGATGTGATCCATTTACTGTAAATTATCAATCTGTCAATCTGCCTTTACAATAATCAAAGACAATACGTCCATTTGTGGACACGTCAGGGCATTATACTTCTGCCAAGAGGGTATTGACATCTGCTAAATCAGTACTAAATAAGTTTCTATAATACACTTCATATGCTCCAGATAAATCTAAAGCCAAGTTCAAATGATTTATATTGTCCCTAGTTTTTTAGGCTTCTGAGGATGACAAATTAATTTGCTGAAATCGGTAAAGCGAAATAAATGTATCTGTGCAATTGCCGACTGAATTTTATTCTGAAATACATGTTAGTGGACCACAAAATTACTGCTCCTGAGGGTGAGGGTGCTTCGGCCGGCTTACCGTGAATCAGTGCTTAATCGGGATTGACAGAATATGCGCAACTGTCGTGAGTATGACAGTGCGATGCGGTTTTCCGTAGTCATCACTGTTTCCTGTCACGTCACCGCGTCTTTCCGACAACTGCCAAATGAAATTATATCATCGCTGAGTAGTGATACAGTTGCTGCAAAAGTAAAGCTGTGAATAAAATAACAAAATGACGATGTGTGTTTTTTGAGATTGTCTTGGTGTGATCTACATCTACATCTACAGTTATACTCCGCAAGCCACCCAACGGTGTGTGGCGGAGGGCACTTTACGTGTCACTGCATTACCTCCCTTTCCTGTACCAGTTGCGTATGGTTCGCGGCAAGAACGACTACCGGAAAGCCTCCGTGCGCGCTCGAATCTCTCTAATTTTACATTCCTGATCTCCTCGGGAGGTGGAAGTAGGGAGAAGCAATATATTCGATACCTCATTCAGAAACGCACCCTCTCAAAACCTGGACAGCAAGCTAGACCGCGATGCAGAGCGCCTTTCTTGCAGAGTCTGCCACTTGAGTTTGGTAAATATCTTCGTAACGCTATCGTTGTTGTTGTGGTCTTCAGTCGTGAGACTGGTTTGATGCAGCTCTCCATGCTACTCTATCCTGTGCAAGCTTCTTCATCTCCCAGTACCTACTGCAACCTACATCCTGAATCTGCTTAGTGTATTCATCTCTTGGTCTCCCTCTATGATTTTTACCCTCCACGCTGCCCTGCAATGCTAAATTTGTGATCCCTTGATGCCTCAGAATATGCCTTATCAATAGATCCCTTCTTCTAGTCAAGTTGTGCCACAAATTTCTCTTCTCCTCAATTCTATTCAATACGTCCTCATTATTTACGTGATCTATCCATCTAATCTTCAGCATTCTTCTGTAGCATCACATTTCGAAAGCTTCTATTCTCTTCTTGTCCAAACTATTTATCATCCATGTTTCACTTCCATACACGGCTACACTCTATACAAATACTTTCAGAAACGACTTCCTGACATTTAAATCTATGCTCGATGTTAACAAATTTTTCTTCTTCAGAAACGCTTTCCTTGCCATTTCCAGTCTACATTTTATATCCTCTCTACTTCGACCATCATCAGTTATTTTGCTCCCCAAATAGCAAAACTCATTTACTACTTTAAGTGTCTCATTTCCTAATCTAATTCCCTCAGCATCATCCGACTTAATTCGACTACATTCCATTATCCTTGTTTTGCTTTTGTTGATGTTCATCTTATATCCTCCTTTCAAGACATTATCCATTCCGTTCAACTGCTCTTCCAAGTCCTTTGCTGTCCCTGACAGAATTACAATGTCATCGGCGAACCTCAAAGTTTTTATTTCTTCTCCATGGATTTTAATACCTACTCCGCTATCACGCTTACCAAATAACCCTGTGACGATGATAACAGGTAATCCTCGTAAGGGCCAAACCATAGCAGGAGCATGTTACCGAAATGTCCTAACAAGAGAAGAACGGTCAACGAGGACGCAGTGTAGTGTGGTGGTCCCGTGGTGCGTCGCGCAGGTGGCGGAACTGTGAGTGGGTGGGGGCGGGGACGGTTTGAGGCTCCCAGCGCCGCCGAGCCGCCAGCACACCGAGTACAAGGTCCCGCGACTCCGGCCCGCGTGTGAGCGCTATCTTCGCAGAAACGGCTTTCGGAAAAAAAAAGAAACTGGGTCACCCGTGACTTAGCCTGGAAATGGTCAAGTGCTGAGGTCACTTGCGACGTAATTATGTTTCGAAATGCTGCTATCGGAAGCACACTGTCAGTGCTAAGGAATGTTTGGTGGGTCATTTTAGATTCTGTATTTGAATAATAAGAACGGAATGCGGCGTGTCCTTCGTAACGTCTCTCACCAACGGACGTGTATGACGCACACCCAGCGTCACTCCACTCTGATGCATACTTCTTTAACGGCAATGATAAAGATTAATATAAACCGCGTTAGCTGTCTTATTACGCTGTTATGGTGTTACGACGGATTTCTTTCGTTGAACATCTTCAGGTTGCCTGCAGTTAAACAAAACAGGAAATTAGGCTAAAGGTAGGGTAAACCTTGTTAAGTTCGTGGCATCGCTTATTTAGTGATACTTTGTTAATTCCTTTTCACGGATTTATTAACCACGCTAGAAGTGCAGTCGCCGACCCACTGATAAGCAGCACGTGTGCCCCACCGCAGCGGCATTTCACGCTGCGCTACCAGCAGCCTTGGCAGCACAGTGAGTTGTTTTCTTCCGTTGGGGGTAGTTGTCTTTCCCTTCCGCGCTGCAGAATCCCACGTGTTTTCAAAGCGCTTATTACTCCTCATATTAACAAGGTAACATTTTCTGATTTTGTGCAGTTGTTTATGTGATGTAAATAAATCTTTCTGATTATGATTTGTATTTTTGCGTTCGTTAGTCTAGACGTAATAGCCTTAGCTGCGTTAGTAAAAATCTTAGCATTTTAACTGCCATCTTGCGCCACCCTAGACAGTCTTCGCAAATACTGGCTAGTAAACGTTGTAACACCCCACCCGTCACTTATCTGGTTTTGGCGTGTGTTCACCCCAGGCAATTGACTAACAGATCAACAGAGAGTGCAAAACTGCCGCAATGTCGGATAACGCAAAGAAAGTAATAAGGCTCTGTGACTCCTGATTGAACTGCGGTGGCAGTGTTGACATTAATTGATTCAGAATTGATCCCTTTTAATTAAAAAGGGGTGCACATTGATGTTATATTCAGCTATTGAACACCAGATGCAAATGTTGAACATAAAATTAATTAAGAAAGTGACTGAAAACAGATGCAGTCGATTAGCACAAATTTATTTTAACTCACGACCTTCAATCATCACATTACATGACTCTCCTAACAGGCAGTGGTAATAAATTGCGTTTGCGTGGAGTAAAGGGCGATAAATCAAAAGTAATTCCTATCGACTGACCCAGGCATAATGCGAAGTGCGAGAAGAATTCTACAATACATGGCCCATGAAACCCTCGTGATCCAACAAATTAATCAGTGGTCGGAGCGGGCACGATATAACCGAATACAGCATGGCAGCGCGGCGTCGTTATGCGGATGTCGGCCGACCTCGTGGCGCTGCAAGGCTGCGCTCGTCTATTCACTTCTAGCTATCTTGTTCAGTACATAGCTAATCGAAAACTTTCTATCTCCAAGCTCAATCGTTGCGTTAGCTAAGTCCTAAACTGCAGAGATGCTCACTCTCTCTCAGGCAAGCTGAGTAAAGGACGCCACGTCCGCACTCTAGGCAAGCTGGGAACAGAAGACCACTACAGAGACTTCTCCCAGTCCACTCTACGCCTCAGTTTCCCCTCCAGCAAAATCACTTACGCCAATTGCAGCGCAAGTCACGTTAATTATGTGTCGCTTCCCAGCGCTGACCAATGCCTACTCTGGGAAGTGAACAAATTCCCACAAAATATCCCTTCCTCTCAACTTCTGCTATTTAGCTCCTCCCAGGCCACCCATCAAGGTTAGCGTCTGCACAAAACACCAATTTTTCCGGAATTCTGACTCCCAGGAGAGTACTTCAAATTCCTTGGTCCTATGTTCCCATCAGAGGCTGGCGTATTTCATTCTGTCGCTCTTCACTTGATTTGCTCCAGACTCTGCAGACCATGAATTCAGCATGAAGTTGCTATAGTCACGAACACGCTTATTTTGCCCTCTGTTGACCGCTCCACTGTAGCTTTGCGCATGTTTCACTGAAAACGGGATGATGGACATTTATCAACAGGCGTACAAGTTCTCCGTCTGCTTCCTGGTACACCAGCATGGGATCAACCATCCCCCCCCCCCCCCCTCACTGTCACTCATCTTAAGGCAGCTGGAGGCTGTGCCCCGTTACCGCTTTCTCAAGAGTTTGAGCTGCCCTAAGCTACCTATTGTCGCTTCCCTTCGCCGCTCCCACGCCGCATGCCGTGGTCAACTCTGAATACTTCCCTGGGATGAACTAGCCTCTAGTAAATCGACGCGTTTCCACAAAGTTTTCGTGTCATGTGAATTACTTTAAACCATCACCCAACATTAATTATTCCAATACGTCCATACTATACCCTTTACAAGATGCATTGCGCCTCGTCAGTCATTTTTGTTCAGCGCTACTGTTCGCTCAACGTGAGTTTGGTGATCTTTAATGACTTTCATGTAAGGGGCATAGTTCTTGCCATCTTACAACACATTTAAAAAAATGGTTCAAATAGCTCTGAGCACTATGGGACTTAACTTCTGAGGTCATCAATCCCCTAGAACATAGAACTACTTCAACCTAAGTAACCTAAGGACATCATACACATCCATGCCCGAGGCAGGATTCGAACCTGCGACCGTAGCGGTCACGCGGTTCCAGACTGATGCGCCTAGAACCGCACGGCCACACCGGCCGGCAAACGTATTTAAAAGTGGGTATTTAATTATTTGTAGTAGCATGCCGTTGGTATAGATAGAGCACTTCATTTTTAACCAGATAATATATTAAATTTACATATCATGAATTAACCAAGCTATCACGAACTTAACCATTTTTTTCTTCTGCATGTTAGATGCCTCCAAAATATCGCAACTATGCCAACCAAAATATTATTACAGCAGCAAGGTTGGTAAAATAGGAGAATTACTCAATTTACAAGGCTTCTAAGCAATGTGAAGTGCCATGGTCTACCCTGAAAAAGTTCCTTAGCAGGACTGAAGGTGAATGTGTAGGCCTACCTAAATTAGGGAAACCGTTTGCTTTACCTGTACAAATGGAACAAAGAATATGGAATACATACTTTCCATGCAGGAATTAGGGTTCGGATTGACTGTTATTCAGATTCGAAAACTGGTATATAAGCTAGCTACAGCAACTGGTAGGAAACATCACTTCAATGAAGAAGAACAAGCTGCGGCAGACTGGTTGTGGAAAGATTTTAAAACACTTTATGGGCTTACCTTAAGAGTGCCTGAAAATAAAGCTGCTTATAGGTCTTCAATGGGAAATAGGTCAATAATTACTGACTTTTATCAAAAATTAGTCACAGATTTAGGAGTTCAAGATTGTTAAGGTCTAGTATCGACTTGCGATGAGACAGGGCTCTCATATGTGGTGAAGCATCCAAGATCGTTACAGCAACTGGCAAAAAGTATGTACATAGCAGAACGTTTGCTGATCGAGGTGAAAAATCACACATTGCTTGCTTGTGTCAATGCTAGTGGTCATTATATATCACCTATGGTGATATTTAAGGGTGTTCGAATGTTAGAAGATCTTCTGAAAGACGTAATTCCTGGCACCTTTGTGAAACTATCACCAAAAGGATGGATAAATGGAGAACTTTTTCTGGAATGGTTCAGTCATTTCATACAATGTATACCTCCTGCAAGACCGATAATTTTAGTAATGTATTCCCATGGATCCCATATTTCAAAGGAGGTCATTGATCTGGCCAAGAAGAACCAGATCTTTCTTCTGACATTTCCTTCTCACACTACTCACATTCTGCAACCATTGGATGTAGGGGTATATAGGCAACTTAAAAGATCATAGAGCAAATCTTTAAATAGCTACATGGTCAAGAATGCAGGTCGCAGACCCAACAGAACTGATTTCCACAAATTGTTGAAATCTGTTTACTACAGTGCCTTCAGTCCTGAGACCATCATATCAGCTTTTAGGAAGACTGGGATTAATCCATTTAATTATTGCCGCTGTGACTGATGAGGCAATAGTGACATCAATGCTGACAGACAAACCAGCATTAGAGGATTCAGAAAGTCAATCAGAGGTGAATGAACTTCTTGCTTTGCCTGTCTTAACAGATGATGGGAACAAATGCAAGCGGAGGAGAAAGACAGATAGCAAGGCAAAATATCTGACTCCAATTCAGGAAGCAGTCCCCAAAAGAACCAGAGGCAGGCCTACGCATTTTCTACAATATTATCTCATGTGCTTCATTAACAGAGTTGATAGTTGTTCCTTTGAGTTGTTGGTTATTTATTTCAATGACATTTATTGATTTATAGGTAGGCCACGAAAGGAAGCTACATTAAATCCACAACATATCTGTATAAATCCTCACTCGCGTTTACACCGCCCTTTCTCTCTTTACGTAATATCTCAAAGTTATAGTGGAGATCTGCAATAGAATGTTGATACTCACATTAGCAAGATGTTAGTGCGGCTTTCGAACTGCTCACATAGAGATGTTCTTTAAAGCGAACTTCGAAACCTCTACCCGTCTGCCCAATACATTTTCGAGAAAAGTGATAACAGGAAACTGAATAAACCCCTGTGATCTTATATTGGTTGCTGATTGACTGTTCGCTGTGTCTATAACTGGCACCTACATTCTGCGGGATGTCACTGCTTTTGTAGGTAACATTCTTTTGGTGTAAAATTACAAATTTTATTCTTTGTGTGCCATATGTGACCCACGCCTAGTTTTCTAACTAGATACTTAATATTTTTCCGAGTTTAAGTCTATTCATACAGTACTTAAAGATATCAGATAGATTCAGTTTCCCATTATCAAAGAATTAATTTAAAAAATTTTCTGTACAGACATAAATCAGAAGATGCAACTTAAAAGCTGCGAAACCGGTTTTAAGGGTCTCCAGTCGATTTCAGTAAATGCAGTTACGGTGAACTATTGGACTTTTCATTCATTTTATATTTTAGTTTTTTAACACCTATACTTAACCACCTGTTGTACCGTATGAATTGTCAGTCAATCATGTACAACTATTTCAGCTGTGGCTGCCCCAATTTCAAAATTATGTATAGCCATAGACCCAAGTTTCATCTACAGTTGCATTTTGGACTTGAAATCCGGATGTGAATGAAGACAATTCTTCAGCTCCATGCAAACTGACACACGATTTTCAACAATTTTGGGAAAGAAATTTAGTACCCTCTCGCCTCCTTTGCAAACTATCGGTTAAAATGCTTTGAACGAAACCGTACGAGATACTTAAGTCCTACGGTAAGCTCTCGCTTGTTTGAACGAAAAAATTTTGCCATTTTTTGCATGTTTGGTTTTGAGCTTAATGGACGTCCCGAACGTTGCTTGTCTTCTGCTGTGTCATTTCCGCTTTTAAAGCGCTCATACCAGTAGTAAACAGTTTCAGAGTTACAGAAGTATTGCCATACTGGTACACCAATTTCAACATTTTATGAGTTGCTTTGTCACTTTTTTGCAACTTGAAACAGAACTTAATGTTCACGCGTTGGTCGAAATCCTTGATGCACGACAGACAGGGTAAACCCAACCTCATTCTTACGTCTCTAGCTTGACGCTGCCTGTGTCAACGGATCAGGATATCGGACATGTTACATCAAGAGGTTATGGCGACAGCAGTTACTCCTAAAACAATTGACTCACCGTTGTTTTTGATCACATCTCGTATTTCGACGTCTTCCGTCGATCGTCTCTGGAAAGGATCCCATACCGCACAGAGTTGTGGAGGCAGTCTCTTTAGTAGCAGAATCTTCTAAGCGTTCTGCCAGTAAAATGCAGTCTTTTGTTTGCGTTCCCCACAACATTTTGTATGTGATGGCTCCAGTTTAAGTTGTTCGTAGCTGTAATCCCTACACATTTAACTGAATCGACAGCCTTTAAGTTTGTATGTTCTGTCGTGTAACCAAAATTTAAAGGCATTTTATCAGTGCTCATCTGGAGGACATCTCACTTTTATATTGTTTAGAGTCAAATACCACTTTTCATACCACGAAGATACCTTGTCTAAATGATCTTGTAATTCGTTCTGATTTTCTAGTCATTTTACTAGTCGGTAAAAGACGGCAGCACCTGCAAGTAATCTGCGAGGGTTATGTCCTAAATCGTTTATATAGGTCGTAGGACCTATGACACTTGCTTGGGAAGCTCCACATAGTACTTCGGTTCTACTGGCTGACTTCCCGTCATTCATTACGAACTGTGATCTTTCTGACAGGAAATCACGAATCTAATAGTACAGCTGAACACTTAGAAGATGACCGCAGTTAGATTAGAAGCCACTTGTATGGAACAGTGTAAAAGCCTTCTGGAAATCTAGAAATACATCAATTTGAGATTCCCTTTCAACGGTACTCATTATTTCGCGTAAATAAAGAGCCAGATGGGTTTCACAACAACGCCATTTTCTAAATCCATATTGCTATGCGTCAAAAGATTGTTTTATTCGTGATATTACATAATTGTAGAACGCTGTATTGCTGCAAAATTTTACTACAAATAGAGAACAGCGATATGGTTCAAATGGCTCTGAGCACTGAGGTCATCAGTCCCCTAGAACTCAGAACTACTTAAACCTAACTAACCTAAGGACATCACACACATCCATGCCCGAGGCAGGATTCGAACCTGCGACCGTAGCAGTCGCGCGGTTCCGGACTGAAGCGACTAGAACCGCTCGGCCACCGCGGCCGTTAACAGCGATATGGTTTATAATTTAGCGCATTGCTTTCATTCCCTTCCTTGTGATTTGCTACGATCCGTGCAACTTTCTTGTCTTTAGGAACGGATCTTCGAGTGACTGGTTGTACATGATTGCTAAAAAGTAACCTAGTGGGTGCACAATCTACATCGGAAAACTTGTGTCTATTAAGCTTCTGTGATGTTTGGCCCGTTTAAAACACGCAACTTCATGTGCCACTGTGAACAATGGCCTTTTGCGAGGTACCCGACGTCAAATATCAACCGCATGCAATTCCCTAAGCAATGTTCGCTCAGAAACTAGAGGAGATGGACCTGCATTTACTGACAGCGGCAATTCCTGTTAGGTTCGAAACCGACTGTCATTAACGATCATATTTTCCGGCAACTCAGCGTAATCACCAAGATATTCTTAGCCCAAAAAATGGCTGTCAAATTTTTCCGCTGTATCAGTTGTTGAGATATTACGGATTCCAGACGGAAAAACGTTATACACTATGAAATTTCTTTTAGATAATGCGTTTACATTTCTAACCATATAAAGCTTTTCTGTCCTTTATCACTTTGAATTGAAAGCCTAAAATCTCAATAGTAGTGACTACAGCTATATAACTATAGTAGGCTATCGTAGACTATCGTAAGCAAGCGTAGACTACGGTAGTAGCTTTGGTTAGTTAAGGTCATACCCGCGTTACCTGTATGTTAGGTGTGTTGCGTACCTATCGGGCTTCACTTCATATTCATAACGGTCGCTTTCTTTACGTATGCAGTCAATGACCTAACAGATTCCCCTAAAAACCTAAAGCGATGAATCGTTTAGAAAGGGAGTGAGAATACATAAAGGACGGGGTAACTTACTGAACATTCTTGTTCTGATAGTTACCCTCCTGTCTGTTACTGAAAAGTAAACAGTATTTAAAGCAAAATTGAAACTGACGATGTTTAATTCAGGTTTATTCGAAAGCTGTTGATTTGTAACGTGAAACAGAGGGATGTTGTGGTGAAAATAAAGAAAACAGTACAAATTTATCATATAGGGCTAGGAAAAGTAATTTCCTCAACAAAAAGGTAAAATAAAAAAAACTCTGAAATAAAAATATATCAGATATCGCTTCAATACGTCGTCGCACTTACATGAAACATGTTTCTTTTACTTATGAATAACTTTCACATTTAGCAATACTAAAAGGATACTCTTATCTTTGCTCATAATGAAGTACGTTCTATTGTGTAAAAATAATAATTAATGTATTTGTTTATATTTGTAGATGTAAACTGTACGTGCATCGAAAGTAACTGCTTTGGTTGCATTAAAGTTCAGAAGAAACGTGGTGAAATAATATTTATTGCCTATGAAAAGGAATTTATATTCTGTAAGCATATTAAAATACACAATGAACTAATTATGTGCAAAACAAAAAAAGAAAAAAAGAAGAGAGATGTCGTCATCTTCCCCTTTTCTCTCTTGCGCATTCATTTATGTTTCTGCATGTCCATCCTTGTTAAATAGGAAGATAGGACCACGGCCAGTAGCAATACTACAATCGATTGCAGTAGTGTCTTAGCAGTAAAGAATAAACGTATTACAACTTCATACATGATGCAGCATTTTTTCACGGATCTCAGTGTTAATAACGTCATATCTGGCAGCTGTACTTAGAGCTGACACTAGAGTTGAAATTGCAATATTTACTTTTCTTTCCCTACCAGTGCTACCGGTAATACTACTACTTACTACGTCATGTATGTAGTATACCAAAACTACCAAACTATAGTTTAGGTATAGCCCGACTCTCTACTAGTGATATATCGGGATATAGAATTGTATGAACGTTAATTGAAAACACTGTCACAGGACATTATCACTTACGGACAGTTTATTCCCACAAAACAAATACAATGATGGTGCTGCCAGATACAATTCCCTGAGAATCTTCGCATACTCAACAGGATTTTACCCTTCCGAATAACATAGTCCAGACTATCGTCAGCACACTGCACGACTGCCATGTTCGCCCTCGACTCCAACTATTGGCTATTGGCAGCAACTCGTCACCTCTTGGTTTTTTGTCGGTTACAATACATAATAAATTAAATAACAATACCAAAGTGTGACTATTATAAAGTTCACCCGACTGCATCTTTTATCACTGGTTATTTCATATACCAGATGATTTGTGTCTTTGTGATTTAGAAAAACACAAGGCCCTACTTTTTGATATCGTAAGTTCATGTGCAATAAATTTTAAGCAGCTCCTAATAGAGCCGCCATTTATAACCTACTAGCTGATAAACGTGCACTGCCTCGGTATTCATTTAGCAAATTTTCTATTAGAAACGTAAACAGGAAATGAACTGTGTTGTAGTATAATATAAAACAATTTCATTTCCCTGTATTCGCGTAAACAGCTTTGAAATTGTGAAACAACTACTGTTCGCTGGGTGCAACTGCTACACGTGTCTACAACGCGATTTTGTGAACGACTCTATGGCAACGCCTTTGAATAGCTCTATAGAGGTTATTATTTTCGCTACAGCCCTTTTCACTTCGCAGTTCAAAGCTGTCAAAAGCGCTCCCAGGTGTCAGGGGTTTCTTTCAACTGACTCGACCGTAGGAGTGTCTTAGCAGTAAAGAGTAAATGTATTCAAACTTCATACATGATGCGGCATTTTTTCACGAATCTCAGTGTTAATGACGTCACATCTGTTTAACTATGTGTGGTACAACGATATACTTCTGTAAGTGCCTTTAGCGGCACATGTGGATATGGTCTGCGAAATTTGTTGCGAATACAGTTAGTAGCACAGAAGTAATACATTTAAATATCAGCAAGCGCCAGTTTTTCAAGCATCTCGTTGTTTATGACGTCATATCTACTGAACTGTGTGTGATACAATGATACAAGTTTGTAGGTGCATTCAGTGGTATATGTAGATGTAGTCTGTGAAATTTATTGCGAATAAAGTTAGTAGCACAGAAGTAGTAAATTTAAAAGTCATGTTTACGACAACATATCTCCTAAAATATGAGAGACCCCCACAGCAATTGTTGGCTGGTAGTACGGGACGTAAATACCATGTCTGGTTGAAATTGGTTCAGTGGCTTAGGAGAAGTGTGGAACATATACACATATTCACCTACCTACATCCATTTTTATAATATGTATGGATTTAATAAAAGTTTATAATATTTCCACCAAAATCAAAAACATAAAAAATCTAAAATCTTTAATGTATTCAGAAAATGTTGGGATGCAATATTACCAAAACAGATTTTCAAAACATGTCAAAGTAAAAAATATGTGTCATGTCTTGAATTTTAATTATTAATAACTTCTGAACTATGCAGTTTCAAGATAAACTACTTGTTTTCTCTGAATTCGAAACAGTCGATCTACAAAACTGACTCTCTTGTTGTTTCCTAAGCTTCAATTTTGACACATATATTTTTATATAGTAATGAATTTACGATATCTTCGATTCGAGGAATCTGTTGAACTGTCTTCAAGTGAAACCAATTGCATCATGAGATTCAGGACTGAAGAAATTGTACCTGTAATAATAAGAGATGAAATATCTTACTAAATAGATAACAAAATCATGAACTGCACTTACGGTGCAATTACGATTTGTTGTTATAATGGAGATAATGAGAGGTGTCTGTAACATCTTAATGGTGGAATAGAAAACATGCTAAGTTTTAACAAGGTGTCCACTAACATCAGCTTTCATTTTACATCGGTTACAGCAGCACTGTAAGAAATTACGTCATAAGCGCCAAGCATTCAAATCCAAGTTTAACGGTTTCATTGTGTTCCACACTTTCTGTTCTAACGGGAGTTCCTCTTCGTAGATGATAAATTTTCTGTTTTGTGTTACTTATCCATGTACTCTATCAAAGTTTATTCTTGTTTTATTAATTCATTAATTCATAAATGTTCGAATCAACATTGTGTAAACTATCTACCGACTCATTTGGTGACCACGCATCTTTGACTCGCATGGCAAATAAATAAAATAAAACAATTCGTGGCAGTCGTGTCTGTTGCCTGTCACGCAGGATCTTCTTACGGCCACTGCTTGTACGCCATGTTACATGACTGCGGGTGGTACACCACACCTTGTAGACTGTCAGCGTTGATGTAGCAACAAATCGGGCGGGCAACTTCATGCTCGCTGTGGTTATGGGCACGTCTTAAGGTCATGTCAAACTGTCATTTTGTCATGTCTCCACGTCCTCCCATCTTACTGCGATAGTTACAAGCAACCGAATGGTGCATACGCATCACTCCTCTGCAACAATTGCTTCAGCTGTGGGAGGCAACATGGCCGCCTGGTTCTGCAACACTCCAAGAAGACCATCGTGCTCTTTTAACGCCCTGACTTTAGTATCGTCCAATAACAAAATGCATTAACTCTTTGTGAGATGTTGCGGCCATTTTTGATATTACTCTTTATCACTGTACTTATTAATTTTATAGTGCCTTACGCGTTTCGGCATTTTCAAAGGCTCAGATATGTATAACACATTCTTAGGCAAAACGAAAATAAAGTTGTCGAACAGGAATACAAACTATATGGTCTACATTATTTGATGACATCTGAATTGTCAAACATGGATACATTATTGGACGACATCTGGGAGTACGTAGATATCATCAAGTAATGAAGACCAGATACTTCGTATCCACGTTGACAACTTAAGTTTTGTTTTATCTAATAACGTGTTATAGATATTTAAGCCTTTCAGAATAGCGTAAGGCTGACACGCGTAAGGCAATATAAAATTAGTAAATGCAGTGGTCAAGATTAATACCAGTAACTGAGAAAATTTTGTCCGCTGAGCTTAGTTAATTTTATCATATTTCCGACAATGTCATTAGTGAAGACATACCGCGAATGGACAGACCACATGTGGATACCTTTACACAGAATAGCATACGTTTCCCACAGACAACGATAGAAAAGACCACAACGATCTCAGAAAAGATTTCAGAGTATCAGATATATCACCGCTGGCTAGTTCTGAGCCATTATACACACAAAGTTGTCGAGGGAATTACTGCTGTTCACCGTAGAGATGTGGAGTTGCCGAACAGGTGCATCTTTATGTAAACCATGATATCAGCTCCTGCTGTAAGTGGCACTAACGTACAGTAATATGGAAAGAGAAAGCAAGCCTGTCGCCTGGAGTGAATCGTGATTCACGCCTTATAAAGCGTATGGACAATGAATGGTAAGCTGTTTAATATCTGAGAAATGCCTGTTGACAGATAATTCTGGCTGAAACTCTGGGGGCTGAACTCAGCTGAGAAATATTCGTTTGTCCTAACGCTATACCTCTACTACTGCGACACGGGACTTTTAACACAAGTGATTACTTACTGATGTGGCAACTATTTAACGTCCTCTATTCCCCTTTATTGGCAATGGTATCATTAAACAGAATAATTATTATCTTACCCCATTCGAGAATGGTATATGATTTGTTACAGAGGCGCAACAAAGACTCTGAGTCACTCTGGCTTGAAAACTTGTCTATTTTTAATCAATAGTAGCATACATGGATATCAGGTAATAGCAAGATTCAAGCGTTAGTCTCAGGGACGTAATAGTTGAAGGGAACAAGAGTGCTTCTCACCTTGGCCAGTCGATTATTCCATCCCTGTTATGATGCATTATGTGTTTAGGTCGTTGCTGCTTAAGCAGTCTTTAATTTGAGAGCATTTATGACTTCATCAAACGTTCAGCGGTCGCCAGTGATAGTGATAGAGATTAATGAGTGGGAATGCCCGGGAGTGCTATGAAACACACGTTGGTACAATGCAACGTTTGCTGTGGACATTTCATTACAGCATTTGC
Organism: Schistocerca serialis cubense; assembly: GCF_023864345.2. Lineage (NCBI taxonomy): Eukaryota > Metazoa > Arthropoda > Insecta > Orthoptera > Acrididae > Schistocerca > Schistocerca serialis. The sequence continues at coordinate 357,727,258 of NC_064641.1, read as the reverse complement.
AAAAAAGACGAGGGAGTCGTAAGCGGAGTGTTTCACGATTCGCCAGTGATTTTCCACTGCCAGTTTCATTCCTCCTGACAGTTTTATTACGCCTATTCAATTAAAGAGCAGTCTGCTTTTACAACTGTTTCAGTTTAGTGCATCTTTCTCCGAATGGGCCGTCGTTAGGGCATTTACTGCAGGTGTGATGGGTGATATATTGCGTACTTTGTAGTTTGTTGACAGAACAGCACAACTACGTTTATCAACAACCCATATCTCTTGACAATGCGGAGAAGTTCTTAACACAAAAAGCATGAGTTTCATTACATTCTTTAGATTAGACCTTTTTTCAACTCAGTATGTAATCAATACTGCATTACACAGTCAATCGTTAAATAGTCAGCATTCAAACAGACGTCTATCAAACAGTTTGATTCAATAGACTGCAGTTGTTAATTAAATGTTAACTGCGTTTGGTCACGTTTCATTATGGCGAACGACAGGGCTAGCGGTTGAAAGGCTTACGCGCGACTCTGACTGACTTCTCACATAGAAATAACTTGGGATAGACAAGGTTGCGCTCGAGACGAAGTCCCTATCCACCCTTAACCTTCTTCACCAATCTCGCGGCCTCTCATCAAATCATTAAAAAATAGGACTTTTTCAAAATGCAACACACTATCTATTTTGGACAATCTTTTTCATTCGCAGTTATGCTGACCACATTGGATGGAGTGAACAACTTTGATTTAAACTCTTGTAAGTCACCATCGGAAATTAAAATACAGAAAAGACAAAAATCAAAATTACTATAAAATTAAAAAAATTAATTTAGTTAATTAACTGTAACCAAAGCAACTCATTGAACAGTCATCTATCGCCAGTCTTGGTGGCTACACATCAGCTGCTGTGCCTGTTTGTGCGTCTTACCTATACAACAGAAAAGTTACGTTCGTATGCATTGCATGTAGTGATTTGTTTAAACGTGCGGAAAGTAGGCTACAAGGTTTTTAAAAACTAAAAAAACTGTTGTTGTTGTGGTCTTCAGTCCTGAGACTGGTTTGATGCAGCTCTCCATGCCACTCTATCCTGTGCAAGCTTTTTCATCTCCCAGTACCTACTGCAACCTACATCCTTCTGAATCTGCTTAGTGTATTCATCTCTTGGTCTCCCTCTACGATTTTTACCCTCCACGCTGCCCTCCAATACTAAATTGGTGATCCCTTGATGCCTCAGAACATGTCCTACCAACCGATCCCTTCTTCTGGTCAAGTTGTGCCACAAACTTCTCTTCTCCCCAATCCTATTCAATACTTCCTCATTAGTTATGTGATCTACCTAAATTATTAATTTAACGACAGTTGTGTTAAATCATTTAGTTTAAGCATTTTGTTGATGTAGGGCCAGCAACCGTTTTATTTCATGAAGAGTTTATTACTAATCTGTCACAGGTGCAGTACCAATATTTTGGCGAGTAGTTTCGAACCGACTGGTTCATTCCCGAGCTTGACCTACCGAGGCTGCACTGAAAGTGACACGCATCCAAAACTGGCAGTACGTGCATCGTACAGAGAAACCGTGCATAAATGTCACAGTACAGACATGCTCCGTATATAAGTCAGAATCAAACTGAAAACTGTAAACAATATACATAGTGCAACTGAGACAGATTCTTCATGATACTTTGTAAATCACTGTCGCACGACACGTAAACTGGTGCTTTGGTATCGACACCTGACCTGTGAGTGGCGATGGACAAGAAGAGGTGGGCAACGGGCGGTAGGACAGAGGAAGAAGGGCTGAGGCGGCAGGGAACTGGATGGAGGAGCGTGCAGCAGCAGGCGACCCATGTCACACGTGACTTCAATTGAGCTTTTTACCTTTCAAGAGGTTGTGGGGCAGCCCTGTTGTCTATCAGGTCAGTAGACCAATTATTTGTTTATGAACAACATAATGTCACACTTACTACTCTAGGATGCTTTTTAAATGATTTTATTACTCTGTGTGAATTTCTGTGTGAACTGATAATAACTTTCTGACCTTATTATTTTTCTTTATTGTTTCCCACGTTGGCTAGATTACCCAAATTTGCGACAAACCAGATCGCTATTTCTTGCATGTAGTCTGGATAAAACGAGTTTGTTTCGTACCGCACTTACATCTGTGGCTGCTATCATACACAATTAGTACTATGTGGCTAAAATACATGGCTCCTTAAAGTAGTATTGTGCGAACTGCCTCCATGACGATCGCAGAGGTCTACTCAGCGTCACATAAACATGCCTCATCTGCTTCCCTCTGAGAGTGCTCTGGGCGGCAAAATTGTGAATTTGTTGGTAAAGGTTTCTTTTTATATAGATTACTTATTAATTCTTGTCCAAACTCTAGTGTTGAAAAAAATTTCCACTGTCACACATAACGAATTATTTAGCTGTAAGTTGTATTATGGTAGTGGGCAGTGCAGGTTCTGGCCAAAATAAACACTGGGCGATGCATCACCCAAGGTGAAATAAGATACAGGTGTAATGTGATACTCCACCAATACCTATTGGGCACTTGTCCTTGGTACGTTCAAAGTCAGGATGTAACCTGATACCTGTCATATCCCCCCCCCCCCCCACCACCACCACCAACTTCACTCATACATCTTCAGCAAATTCATGACCAAAAATTGCGCAAAGTTGAAGCTCACCTAGTCACTGTGACAGTTGGTGATTCTAAGATGAGGTCAAAATCCCCCAGTGGTCTATTGCAATAGCATGGCTAAGTGAAAAACGCTTGCCTCCCCTTTCCACTTTCGACCAAAAGGAATCAAGCTCCCCCTTCTTCCCCCTTTTATTACTATTCAAATTGTGCGGCAAGGTCACTGTTCTGGCGACAATACTCGTTCCCTTAAAAAGACGGCACAGCCATCGTGGGACTGACGGACTCAGCCAAGGCAGAGGCAGCCAGCTGGACATTCGTATAGTGTCAGCTGCCATAGGAACCAACTTGACGAACAGCAGCCACTGCCAGGACTATGATGCCAGTGGACTCAGCCAAAAAGGTATGAGTGCATGATGCAAACATGCCAGAAAACAAGCCACTGGAGAGGGTGGTGCATATGAGAGAATCAAAGTGGAAATTAGTACAGAAGTTGGCACTGAAAGAAGAGTGAAAACTGGTGTGCAAATGAGATACAGAAAAGAAACTCGAAGAACCGTCTGGAAGGTGGAATCAGAGCACGTAATGACGCCATACTAGTGGCAAAAGAAATCATGCCTATGAGAGTTGGAGCCATCCCTGTGGCAGCAGGGCCTGGGCGGCGGAAAACATATGCATCCAGCAAGCAAAAAAATGGAAATCTGAAAACCCATGTGGAAATCGCCATTGGACCAGGCTAGGATTGGCAGAAGATCCCATGCTATGTAATTTCTTAGACTTTCCCGGTGATTTTGTGACATCTCGTTGAATCGGGTGTACTGCCGGTGGTCTGCGTTTTTCTAACACAATATTTCGACGTCGTACCTCGGCGTCTTCATCACCTGATGAGGTGCGATGTCGAAATACTGTGTTAGAAAAACGCAGACCACCGGCAGTACACCCGATTCAACGAGATATCAGATTCCATGCTGGTGACAGAGCTATGCCAGCATCAGAATGGAAGGGTCATGCCACCAGCAGAAGGAAAACACCATACTGGCGGCAGAATGGAAACATGCCGGTGGCCAATAGAGACTGCCAGCAGTTGAATGGAGATTGCTGGCAGCAGAATAGTGCCACGCTTTCTGCAGAAGAGAAATCCGAGCCTGCTGACGGTGTGGCTGTGCGACTGGCCACAGGCAGAGACGACAGTCTGGGTACAAAGGCAGCAACAGATTCAGGCAGAATAGCGTGGGAAATGGCGACCAAGAAGTGTGGATGAATCTTGGCGCTATCAGCATGGGCAGACACAGGCCGACCAGTGGAGTGTTGGCAGAGCACCAACAGCTGATGGGAGACCAGGTCTCAAAGCGATGACAGCTGCCAGAGACATAATGGTGCTGACAAGGTCTGTCAGGGTAGCAACATGCAGGGAGGACACAGTGGCTGCCAGGTCCAGGAAGGACAGAACCAGATGGAAGCGCCATTGTTCTTCCAAGGCCGAAGGAAGGCTGGCAATGAATGCAGGCTTCTGGCCAATAGTGCGAGCACATCGACTGTGGCCAGTGTAGGGTAGCCACCAGGCAGGGCAGTGGTGGCAGACGAGGTGCTATGTGTTGGATTGCAGCAGATGCCCACACTGTCAGTTGGAACATCGAGGCAGAGCTGAGTCCTCTCGTCGCCGGCTAAGGTGTCCTTACATTGTGGTAAGGGCAGCAGGCAATAAAGTCGGCTCCCAGAGTTCACTGAAAGAATTATTTATTGGGAAACACACAAGTAAACAGTTCACATTTCTGATGTGAATAGAAAGTAATAGCCACTTCTGGTAGAATCATAAAATCTCTCATGTGGAATCCAACATAAGATCCTGTGTCCGGTCAAGGTCCTACATGGTATCCAGCCAATGGGGTTTAGGCAGGCTGATGAGACATTGGCAATGCACTGGTGTCTGTTGGGAGACTCGTGCGTGTGTGCGCTGGTGAGTGATGCTGATGCCTCTAGTGGAGCCTGCTGGAGTCTGTCATGTGCACAGAGTGACATGATTCTCTTGCGGTCTGCTGATATTTAGTACGGATACAGTGTATTTAACTGCATGTAGCTGGCATCGGCAGATGACACCAGGACTATGACAGGTATGTAATGTTGGTGGCAGTGGGGCAGCGACAAGCCTGGCAACAGTATTTTAAATTAATGATGTCATGTCATTTTCTGCAAGCACACCAAAGCATGACCGCCTTCTATTGCTATGTACAATGTGTTAGATATTTTTTGACCAATTTTTTCCAAATACTTCTTCTTTGGGAAGAGACATGTAAATGTGAAACTGAACAATCACCAGCGTGCGAGATTTAAATACGTAACCCATACCCAACGTTTAACAAGTAGCACAATGCGGGCCCACGTATTACAAGGTTATTTTGAATACGCTTGCACAGATTTAGCTGGGAAGCCCTTACTCATCTTCCATACAGTGCTGATCTCTCCTCATCCGATTTCTATATTTTTGGAGCTCTGAAGAAAGACATGCGTCTCCACCGATTTGATTAGGATGAAAATGTGCACGCCTGGGTATAATCATGGTTCTGTAGGTAACCACAAACATTTTCTGCCTAGTCTCGCATTAGGATTACTGTATTAACAATTATGGCGACTAATTTTAAAATAATGAACAGTTCACTTACTTTTTTCCATCTGTTTCGTTTTCTTTCTTTCTGTTCTTTTCGAGTGCAACTTATAATACATATCATTAGATATCTTCTGTAATATGTACGTTGTGGTTGTTAAGGCTCGAGATATCCATCTGTAACCTACGTGCTTTGTACCACGATACCCCACGCAATCTTCAATAGATCCAACTGATTGCAGGTAGTTTCAGTGGATTTATGAGAGGACGGAACATTTTGTCTCACAATGAAGGCTACTTTTTGCAGGTGAGTTCGTCAGTTGATCACTGGCTACACGAAACAACATTCCTTTCCAAATGAACCAACCTATGTCTTTTATATTTGCACTGTGGGTATGACTAGTGTACTTGCAACATTTTGGACGGAGCCAGTGGGCTGAAGCATTCAATTTCTTTGTCTACTCACTATCAGAGCACTTCTGTCTTTTCCTGCCGTTTTTTTTGGAACTGACTTCAGTTAGGTCGAGTAAGTTTTTCCTTAGTTTCACGCCCTGCATCACTATTTCGCCACATTCGGTACTCGGATGTATAGTGAGACGTGTGCTGTCATTGAACCACAAGAGCTATATTTTATTATTGTTCCTAGTCTGGCCCCCACCCACTTGCTTCTTTGTAAACATCCAGTATGTCCGATATTTTCATGATCCCTAGGTATCTCGTAAGTATTATGGTAACATCATCAGCGTAGGCGCCGATGGTAAATATCGTGCACTAACATGTGGCAACGTGTAGTCCTGCTCGTAATACGTATCAATGGTTCTAAAGAGAGGTGATCAGTTTCACTGATAAAGGGCAATTCCTAAGAAAGAACGTTGGATTTTGGAGTGCTTCGTGAGATGTCCGTTTATTTGCACTTGAAAACGATTTTGTACTGATTTTGTTGTAACAAATATATTGTTGCTTGTGTAAATGTGAAATGCTGTAACACACTCCTTAGGCACTGATGGCTGACCTTATCGTAAGGTTTTCTCTAAATCGATGTTCAATAGCCTTAGTGTTTGTTCCTGATTCTGTCATGAGAAGAATGATGTGTCTCTTAAGGAAGAAATTGCATCTAGGACGCTTTTGCTCAATACGCTACACGTCTCTTCTGGCCTGAGGAAGCCTGGAAGGGCTTATTTTAATTTTGCCGCTATGACATGGGATATTATTTTCGAGTCTGTGCTTAACTACGTTATCGCCCTGAAATCCATTATTCTTTGGGGTTTCTTTTTCTTGGGAACGAGTACAATTATTCCACGCTCTTTTTCAGATTATAAGTGTTCACAGCGTTGCTTCCCTCTCACTATCCCGGTGAACTCTTTCCTGATGACTGATCAGACAGTTTTATAAAATACGTAGGGGATGCTGCCTATTCCGGAGTTCATGAGTTTTTCAATTATGTCTTCTATTTCTCTTTCAGGTATTGGTTCTGACAAAGTAGTAATATTTTCGTGTGATAGACGTGTACACAATTTTGTATCAGCTATGTTACTTTAGTAACATCAGATGGATGTGCTCCATACAGCAACTGGAAATGATCTTTATCCACTAACATATTCGCTCCAGTTCGCAGACAGAATATTATCTATATATACGTCCTGACACGTTAACGTGACCACCGCTTATATTCGTCGTTAAAGTGCAATTAACCACTCACAGACGCTACAGTGGACGGGATATAAAACGTGTCAGGGGACGCGGAAATCAGTGCAGTCGTTGTCGTAATGCGGACACGGAGTGATTTGACATCCAAAAGGGCATGCTCAGTGGCTTTCCAGCCAAGGGTGGAAGAATTCCCAAAAAGTATGAGTTTGTAAAGTATTAGCATTTCGCCGTGGTTAAAGTATACTGCCCATGGCAAAATGTCGCTGTCCGAAACCGGCGCTGAGGCAGCTGTTGTGCACCAAGGGCCATAGATACAGGGGTGAACGACGACTGTTGAGGTGGATAAACGTACAGCTGTTGGGCAACTGACCGCCATGGCTCCACACAAAGTCATGTAATAATGTTTCAATGATATTTCCGCCATTTGACTGCACATCATCGTTATTTTATACTACTTCAGGATTTTGGCCTGAAGACTTTATCAAGTACAACAATTTTGAGTACAATCAGACTTCGTTAAGCCATCGTCATGGTCTATTGAACAGGATGCTCCAGAGTGTAGACAAGTACAAAACCAAAGAAATGTATGGCAGGAAGGTTGTTTTATGGCTAGAAAATATGTTTGCTACATGTCTGCCACACATTTCTTTGGTTTTGTATTTATCTTGTAAACAGGCTGTTTAGGTTTTCATGTTGGTAACGCTCTATATGAAAATCACTGACTGTGCTGTGTGAAGTCTGTGGCTGGTTTGCATTGTTGGAATATTTCCTATTGTAGTGTTGGGCAGTTGGATGTGAACAGCGCATAGCGTTCCGCAGTTGTCGAGGTGAGCCGCCAGCAGTGGTGGATATGGGGAGAGAGATGGCAGAATTTTGAGAGTGGACGATCTGGACGTGTGTCCATCAGAAAGAGTAAATTTCTAATATTGGATATCATGAACTGATATATATATGATGACTTTTGAACATTATTAAGGTAAATACATTGTTTGTTCTCTATCAAAATCTTTCATTTGCTAAGTATGCCTATCAGTAGTTAGTGCCTTCAGTAGTTAGAATCTTCTATTTAGCTGGCAGTACTGGCGCTCGCTGTATTGCAGTAGCTCAGGTAACAGAGACTTTTGTGAGGTAAGTGATTCATTAAAGGTATAGGTTATTGTTAGTCAGGGCCATTCTTTTGTAGGGATTATTGAAAGTCAGATTGCGTTGCACTAAAAATATTGCGTGTCAGTTTAGTGTTGATCAGAATAAGTGAAGAGAGTAATGTCTGAGTACGTTCAGTTTTGCTCAGCTGTTTGAAAATCAAATAACGTAGACGTTTATCAACACAGTAATTCATTAATTTTTCTAAGGGGACGTTTCAATCTACACGCTGAGGCGTCGTGTTCAAAAAATCTTTACGATGACTTGATTTAACAAACTCCAATTATACCCAACACTGTTGTACTTGATAATGGCGTAAGACCGAAATCATGGTAGCAACATCAAATAGAGAAGTTGCACAGTCAAATGGCGGAAATATCATCCAAACATATATCCTCTATCAGTGTTGGAGTCTACACTAAGCCTGCCATCCCCACCCCCTCCATCCCTTCCACTTCTTAGTGGAGTACTCAACAAGCTGCATTATGGACAGCTGTTTATCTTGAAACCTTCCCGTCTTCTCTATATCTCTTTTGTTACGCAACCTTCCCTTTTACAATAACCTATGAAACCTTCCCTTTGCATTTCTACCTCTTGCTTAGTAATGACAAATGAAATCTTCCCTTCGAAATTAATTCTCTTTCTCAATCTTCGCATACAAATTTAATTGCTGCTTATTAAAAGTGATTTTCTGATTATTTCGACGAAACATAGAATGTGTCGTCGTCGTGGCCCTCAGTCGTTATCTGCAATAAACCAAAACTGTTCCTTACCTTTTTGACTGTTACTGGATCGCCATCTGGCTGCTACATCGAACTGTGACATGAATATACTTACTCTGGTTTACTATACTCTATTAACTGCTGGTGGGCTGTCATAATAAGTTGCTGTATTTATTACCAAAGCTGACGTTATTCTTTAATTAATTTGATTGAAGTTAGGTAATTCATAGTTACACTTTTTCTTGACAACAATAAAATTTTTGCAAAGTTTTATGTTGATGGTTTTTGGGACGGATTATAATCAGTAATGCAACATTGCTGGCAAAAATTAATTATATTCTGAAAACGTTTCTTCAAATATTTACTGCTGGTAGTGAAATGATTTTACAAACGTTCAAATGGGACTTACTTTTTACAATAATCTTACAACTAGCATTGCGCAAACATACCTTCAATAGTCTTGAGTTTCGCAAAGAAAATAACTCAATAATATTAGTTCCTCTTATGATAATAGTTAGCTGATGTCTTTACATCCGTTTATGATCTCCTGTAAATCATAGCTGGTGGCTGGCAGGCACACAGCTCCTCTCAACCTCTCGCTTCAGACCTGTTACCAACTCGCTTCACATCTCGCTTACTACTGACTTCCTACGAATGCTAAAGTGCGGCCTCTCCTGCCAACAATGCTTTCTGGTGCAGACAATCCCTGCTACCAATACAAAATGTACCAACGCGCGGTCTTTCTCGCTCTTTTCTTAAAATGTATCCATACGCGGTCTCTCCCGCCCTTTTTTAAAATTATATCAATTTGCGGTCTGTCTTGCCAACAATACTTTGGTTCAGACGTTCCCTGCTACCACAATTTTTCCAAAATGACAAATATTAATTATTCCTACTTAATCCTATTAATAAAACATAAACATCTTTCATAAATTGTGGTTTGACGATAGACAATATAAATATACACGTCTTACAATCTCTGTTTTAGTAGAGTGTTGCTGTTTGGCATTGCATCCTGTCATTTAAATAACAAGCGTACCATCAAAAAAATTGGCCAGGTGCGAGCAGGACTCGAGCACTGAGGGTATATGTACAGAACATCCATTCTGGGAATTGAGGATCTCGATGATTTTTGCCCATTATCGACGCTGATGTTGTTAAGATATCTGTCCCAGGACTCTAAGGCTTTCGAGAATGTTTTTGATTGTGGTCAAAATTCACGATTCTAGGTCAACGGGAAGTATCCTGTAGATTTTGATGAGTGAGTTTGCGAGTGTCAAAATATCTGACATAAATGGCAGTATCTTTTGATTGCCTTGACATAGAAGTTTGAAACTTGTACATCGCGAAGGGAGCATAGACCTTAATATGTGGCATAAATTTCGATTTGATGCGTCCTCGACAAGGGTTCTGGTTTTACCGACTGAGGTAGGGAACACTAAAACCTAGCGTAATACGGCTTATACTCACACGTGCCCTCCTGATTCAGAAATGCAATTTTCTTACGAACTGTAGCCAGTACTCTAGCAGAGCAATGGAATCAGGTGCATAACACAGACTTCTACCAAGAGATAGTTTACAATTAATATGCCGCCAGTCCCCATTTTTAGCAGAGTATTGCTATGTGCTGTTCCACCTCACACCATTAACATATTTTCATTACAACTACAGCATTTACATCCCATCTTGATTTTTAAATACAATTTGCTTACGAAGAATAACTAGTACTCCAGGAGTACTATGGAACTGGATACGTAACATAAATTTTCACATAGTTTACAGGCAAATGATTAAAACTGTAGGAGGACAGAGCATAGTTTATAATCTTTCCCGGTCCTGGTTGACCGTCAAGTGTATTCCTACATCAGCCAACTTTCACGTGTTCTTGCTACTGCAGAATGATGGTAGCGTTACATAAATGTTTTCTGCTTTTATACACAAAAGGAGCTAATCCTCGAAAAGTTCCCCTTTGTATCTGCAGTGTATTTGTTGCATTGTGTTAAATGTTAAACACGAAAACCATAAGACCTCTTTAGGCACTCGCTGGCTGCCAAATATGTAGTGTTGCTGGGCGGCGACAGCTGACATGACGCACTGCAAAACCAAGTGATATAGGCTGTATTTATGCCGACCGCATCTTTTGTCATCTCTGATGAACTGTGAATGTGTATCTCTAGTGCAGAATATCCATGAAACATCAACATGTACTCTATGCTCCTCAAGTCCGAAGCATGTAAAATAATATGCATTTAGTAAAACGTCAAAAAACGGTAACAATTCTGACAAAAGACATAACATCAGGCAAACGCTGAACAGTAGTATTAATTGCTAATCTAAGTCATAGAGATCAATGTAGACAAAATGTTTGTCATTACAGCCCAGAAAGTTTCCATGTTTCCATATTTTCCAATTTTTTCCATTGTTCCATGTTTTTTCCATATTCGTAATGAAGGTAACCTATTTTTTGCTTTATAATTGACCATCTTCGATGCTGCACTGTAACTTACACATCTTTATACCTTTTATGAATGTGTTTTATCCCTCTACATTTTGGTAGTAACTTAAGAGAACAGCATTCATCAACCATGTTTTTCGTATTTTGCCAAATATTTTCTTATTTTTCATATTTTACATATTTTCCAGATTTTTTTGTATTTTTCATTTTTCCATATTTTCGATTTTTTCTATTTTTCCATATTTTTTCCTTATCCTATGTGTAAGTGGAAAAGGATATTAGTGGTCTTATTGCTTATCCTACCAGGATTCCTTAACATCCAGCAATGATTCGGATTCCCCCACCAAGCCTGAAAGAATCTATAAAGTATCGGCAAAATCACTCGTCCTCCTTCTCCCAAAATGTCAACCCACAAAATCCTTCTGTCAACACACAATGATAACTACAAGACAAACCGTTCTATATATCAAACACAAACATATGAATTGTGAATAACACTATCGCTTCCATGGTAGACTTCCTCTAGAATACAGAAGTTGTAGTTAGGTAGTAACACAGCTACAGTTTGTTAGAAAAATCACAGCATCCGAAATCGTCTACACAAAGCTGATGCAGTAGCCCACAGACATGTGCCATTTGAACATGCGTTTTAACGTCGGGCGACTCCACTTGATATGACATACCGTTCATTATACAGGGTGGTCCATTGATAGTGACCAGAGCAAATATCTCACGAAATAAGAATCAAACGAAAAAACTACAAAGAAGGAAACTCGTGTAGCTTGAAGGGGGAAATCAGATGGCGCTACGGTTGGCCCGCTAGATGGCGCTGCCATAGGTCAAACGGATATCAACTGCGTTTTTTTTTAAATAGGAACCCCCATTTTTATTATATATTAGTGTAGTACGTAAAAAATATGAATGTTTTAGTTGGACCACTTTTTTCGCTTCATGATCGATGGCGCTGTAATAGTCACAAAGGTATAAGTACGTGGTATCACGTAACATTCCGGCAGTACGGACGGTATTTGCTTCATGATACATTACCCGTGTTAAAATGGACTGTTTACCAAATGCGGAAAAGGCAGATATCGTGTCGATTTATGGCTATTGTGATCAAAATGCGCAACGGGTGTGTGCTATGTATGCTGCTCGGTATCCAGGACGACATCATCCAAGTGTCCGGACCGTTTGCCGGATAGTTACGTTATTTAAGGAAACAGGAAGTGTTCAGCCACATGTGAAACGTCAACCACGACCTGCAACAAATGATGATGCCCAAGTAGGTGTTTTAGCTGCTGTCGCGGCTAATCCGCACATCAGTAGCAGACAAACTGCGCGAGAATCGGGAATCTCAAAAACGTCGGTGTTGAGAATGCTACATCAACATCGATTGAACCCGTACCATATTTCTATGCACCAGGAATTGCATGGCGACGACTTTGAACGTCGTGTACAGTTCTGCCACTGGGCACAAGAGAAATTACGGGACGATGACAGATTTTTTGGAGGCATTTCTATTTAGCGACGAAGCGTCATTCACCAACAGCGGTAACGTAAACAGGCATAATATGCATTATTGGGCAACGGAAAATCCACGATGGCTGCGACAAGTGGAACATCAGCGACCTTGGCGGGTTCAGGTATGGTGCGGCATTATGGGAGGAAGGATAATTGGCTCCCACTTTATCGATGGCAATCTAAATGGTGCAATGTATACTGATTTCCTACGTAATGTTCTACCGATGGTACTACAAGATGTTTCACTGCATGACAGAATGGCGATGTACTTCCAACATGATGGATGTCCGCCACATAGCTCGCGTGTGGTTGAAGCGGTATTGAATAGCATATTTCATGACAGGTGGATTGGTCGTCGAAGCACCATACCATGGCCCGCACGTTCACCGGATCTGACGTCCCCGGATTTCTTTCTGTGGGGAAAGTTGAAGGATATTTGCTATCGTGATCCACCGACAACGCCTGACAACACGCGTCAGCGCATTGTCAATGCATGTGCGAACATTACTGAAGGCGAACTACTCGCTGTTGAGAGGAATGTCGTTACACGTATTGCCAAATGCATTGAGGTTGACGGACATCATTTTGAGCATTTATTGCAGTAAATGGTTCAAATGGCTCTGAGCACTATGGGACTCAACTGCTGTGGTCATAAGTCCCCTAGAACTTAGAACTACTTAAACCTAACTAACCTAAGGACATCACACACATCCATGCCCGAGGCAGGATTCGAACCTGCGACCGTAGCGGTCGTGCGGTTCCAGACTGTAGCGCCTTTAACCGCTCGGCCACTCCGGCCGGCTTATTGCAGTAATGTGGTATTTACAGGTAATCACACTGTAACAGCATGCGTTCTCGGAAATGATAAGTTCACAAAGGTACATGTATCGCATTGGGACAAACGAAATAAAATGTTCAAACGTACCTACATTCGGTATTTTAATTTAAAATACCTACCTGTTACCAACTGTTCGTCTAAAATTGTGAGTCATATGTTTGTCACTGTTACAGCGCCATCTATCACAAAGCGAAAAAAATTTCTTTACGTACTACACGAATATGTAATAAAAGTGAGGGTTCCTATTTCAAAAAACGCAGTTGATGTCCGTTTGACCTATGGCAGCGCTAACTAGCGAGCCAACCATAGCGCCATCTGGTTTCCCCCTTCAAGCTAGACAAGTTTCGTTGTAGTATTTTCGTTTGAAGCTTATTTAGTGAGATATTTGGCCCGGTCACGATCAATGGACCAGCCTGTATACCAGCGAGGCGTTTATCAAGTAATGCAACACATTCGTTTCTTGGTTAATTTCGGTTGAAAAAATACAGACTTTGTTGTGGGACATCGTGAACTTTCCCGCTTCAGTCAGTATGATTCCATGAACATATGATAGCTAGCGGCGCTGTACGTAGCCTTCAAACGGACGCCTGTAACAGAGGTGTTTTCCAAGCACAGAGCTGCCATTGCGTTTCTTTTGGCGGAAAACCAGAGCATCGCAGATATACGTAGGTGCATGCAGAATGTCTACGGAGACCTTGCAGTGAACAGAAGCACGGTCAGTCTTTGGGTGAGGGTCTGTCGTCATTTGCAAAAAGGTCGCGCAAACCTGTCCTATCTCCCACGTGCTGTGACTTCTGCAGTGTTGGAAAATGCGGACACTGCCATTCGAGGTGATCGAAGGATCACAGTCAAATACCTCACTGCCAAACTGGATGTCTCTGTTGGTAGTGCTGACATGATCGTCCACCAGTTGGGCTACTCAGAAGTGTGTGGCAACTGGGTTGCTTGTCGCCTGCCAGAAGACCTTGTGTGTATTGTGTGTTGTGTATTGAATCGAGGACCTAGAAACAACGGAGAGGCTTCGTTCTGCCATAGCCCTCAGTGGTTCATAACCCCACAACAGGCTAAAGCAGTCCACCCACCCCACCGCCGCCCCACACCGAACCCAGTTTATTGTACAGTTCGGCCCCCAGTGGACACCCCTCCTCCACCCCCTCCACCCCCTCCACCCCCTCCTCCCAGGAACGTATCATACCAGATGAATGTAACCCCATATGTTTGCGTGGTAGGGTAATTATGGTGTACGCGTACGTGGAGACAGTGTTTGGGCAGCATTCGCCGACATAGTGTAACTGAGGTGTAATAAGGTGAACCAGCCCGCATTTGCCGAAGCAGATGGAAAACCGCCTTAAAAACCATCCACAGGCTGGCCGGCACACCGGACCTCGACGCTAATACGCCAGATGGATTCGTGCCGGGGACCAGCACGCCTTCCGGCTCGGAAAGCAGTGCGTTAGGCCGCA
Source organism: Schistocerca serialis cubense (assembly GCF_023864345.2). Classification (NCBI taxonomy): domain Eukaryota; kingdom Metazoa; phylum Arthropoda; class Insecta; order Orthoptera; family Acrididae; genus Schistocerca; species Schistocerca serialis. The sequence continues at coordinate 357,712,242 of NC_064641.1, read as the reverse complement.
CGTCTAACCGGGTGGGCTACAGAAGACCTTCAAGACCAACGAAGGAGTCTGCGCAGAATTGATTGCGAGTTACGATGCTGATGGTGACATTTTTGTCAAACATGGTGACAGGCAATGAAACTTGGGTTCGTCACTTCTAACCAGAAGCAAAACGTCAGTCCATGGAGTGGCGTCACACCACCTCTCCTCTGAAGAAGAAGTTCGAGGCCGCACCCTCAGCCGTGACAGTCATGGTGACAGTCACTGGGGACTTCTCCATCTCTGTGACAACACAAGGCCTCACACAAGTCTCCACGCCCGGGAGGAGACCACAAAACTTCATTGGACTGTTCTTCTTCATTCACTCTACAGCACAGATCTCACATCTTCCACCTTCCATCCGTTTGGTCTAATGAAGGATGCACTCGGTGGTCAGCAGTATGTGGATGATGGGGAGGTTATTGATGCAGCAAGACGCTGCCTCTGACGTCTACCAGTAAGTGGTATCATGCGGGGTTACAGGTCTTCCCATCAAGAGGGCGTAAGGCAGTCACATTGAAAGCAGATTCTGTTAAAAAACAAGGATCTGTAGTCAAAAGCGTGGGCAGTAATATAATGTATTGGAATCCTGAATAACACCAGCCTGCTTTCAGAAAAAAAATGTGTTGCATTACTTATTAAATGCCGCTTTTATATTCTTGAAATGGGGTCCAGGCTTTCCTGCTAAAATTTGTTTTCGGTATGTGTATTGCTGATACAAAATAACCTATGTATAGGGGAATATCGCAGTTTCGTCGAGACTCCATGTCTCTACCATGCCCCGTCTTTCCACAAATAAGCATATATACGTGGTTTCAACCATCTCCTACATCTAGTCGTTATGTTCAAGTCCTACAGCCTTTATTGCAACCTTGATTACACCCACTGTATAACCATCTTTTAGTTCCTAAAGGTATGTTTGGTGTCATCTCTATCTCGGACTGGGTGACCCAGAAATGTTGTGACAAACTTCGACGGACTGTAGAGGAGCCCTTGAGGAACAAATCGAGAAATGAAACCGTGGTTTGAAACTTCATCGAAAGACTCTACAAAGCGTCAAAGTTATAGGTGCCGGCTCCTACCACTACGCAAGCCCTTCGGCAGAAAATGTGACTTTGTATGCTGACGGAACGTCTCGCTTAATTGTTTGTTACTCAGTTATCACTGGTTGCTACGATTGACAATGGAGAAGATGGAGCTTGCTGCTGTGTAGATAGACTTTATCTCCTATGAATACGATGCTCTGTTGCCTTGATGGATGACGGTTTCAGAAATAGGTTTCTACCCATAATTTATTTGCCTCATGGAAACCTCTGAAGCCTCCAGTGTTTTTCGGTATATGACGAAAATAAACTGCAGATCGAAACCACTCTCCTAGACAATCATCCACCAAGGCAACAGAACATTGCATTCACAGGTGACAAGGCATGTCTGTGCAGCAGCCAGCTCCATCTTCTCCACTGACAATCGTGACAATCAGTCGCGATCAGTGAACAAAAAACAACATAGCGAGACGTTCTGCCAACGGTCTGACAGTAGACATAGTCGCGTTGCTGCTGAGGGGGTAGGCTGGTGGCTTGGGCAAGCATCGGCACCTATAACTTCGAAGCTCTTTAGTGTTGTTGGATGACGTTCCCAGACATGGGTTGCTGTCCTCGATTTACTCCTCAAGACACCCTCTACAACCCTTCCAATTTATTTCTGGGACATCACGAATAATTAGTGGTTACATTAAGGCTCTACAGCATATGCCGATAATGTTGATTACTCCGACTGTATAAATACTGAAATCCCGTATTCCCATTTAGTATCAGGATTTTTCCACATTTTCAATAACTTCCATATTTTTCATATTCTCTATATTTATACCTATTCAGTATGTAAATGTACAAGAATATTTGTGCTCTCATTGCTTACCATACCAAGTCTTCACCATCCAACAGAGATTCAGATCTCTCCACCAAACCAGAGAGAATCCACAAAAGTATCTGCAGGTTCGTTTGTTCCTCTTCTTTTTCTGAGTGTCAGCTCAGAAAAAAACTTCCACGACACACTTTTTGGATTAATTTGATTGGTGTTATCTTCATGCGAAGTTCTGCAAAATATGACTAATGTTTGTGTGTGCTACACAACTCGAGAGAATACAGAAGGAGAAAGATTCCTGAGAAATATATTTGCAGACGACAAGCTACTAGTGCATTATAGTGCACATATTGTCCAGCATGGCCCTATAATGTAAAATTAAGATTTAAATAAAGAAAACCCACTGAGGATGGTACAAAGATACTGAAACAATGTTTTGCAAAACAAGCGGACCTCATGTGCAGCTGCAGATATCATCAACCAAGCTACTCCTACAAAATGTACTCTGAACAGAAATCCTTCCAAAGAAAGCGCACCGAATGACATCTCTGTGAGAGATATACTACAGACAGGTGCGACAGGGTTTGTAAAAACACATCACAATTAAAACACGAGAATCTTCAATTTCTAAGACGTACAAAATTACCTCTTGGTAGGTCTACCGTTTTATGTTTGCCACTTGGGCTGAAAACGATGAAGATAATAATCGGATTCAACATTATTGGTGTGGAGAAGAGAGAGAATCCAATATTCAATTTTAATTTCTTAGTTCTTCGGAACTGTTCAGTGACACTGCATGCCACAACAAAAGTACACAATTGATTTTCGTAGCTGGTTGCTATTTCATTATCTTACTAAAGATGAAGTGTTTTGTAATTTGATATGAATCATCTGTCTCTCAGCCATCACAGAAAATCATTTATTAAGATTTTAACTATTTCGAAATCTAACTTGTACAACAAATAATAAAGATCGTAATATATGAAGTTATCAAATATGAAAAAATGTCAGTGAAAGTAAAGCCCTGAACTTGTAATCTGCGCGGAATGTATGAATCTTTAGGCCCCACAAAACAATTTGGAAACGCAAACTGGCCTCGTGCTTTTACCAGAATAAATATCAGCGCACAGACGCTTGCATAACATAAGCGCAACAAAAATGGATTTTGTATAGCTTCTGTTCAATCATTAAATGATAAATTATTCATCAAGAAACTGATTAAGAATTTGACTTCAGATTATAGCTTCCAGCGGTGCGGATGAGGAAGTCACCTTAGGTATATAATAATTGATTCTGAGCATAAGAAGGTAACTGAAGCGTTAGGATCAGCACACAAGTTATACTACCATTTCCGTCTTGTATCTCATATAGTGCCAGAACACACCGTAGTGTACTAAGAAAATAAATGCTCTTCCGTAAAGGCATTCGTCCACTTATCTTTCTGCATCTGTAACCTAATTTCTTGTAAAGAGAAAATACTTATTGCTTATGTTTTGCAATTCCAGACTTCATTCAGTGAGCTGCCTCTAACGCATCGTAATACTTACATGCCGCGGTTGGCATCAGTAAATAAAAAGCAGAATAGCGGTGTGGCAACGTGCCGCTTCATCACATACAAACAACAACGAAATTACAAAATTTTTAAGGCTTTCGTGGCGAGTCGTTGACAAACTGCCTGTTGGCTTCTGTCTCGAATTCTTCGACCGATGTTTGTCTGATGATTTTTCTGACGTTTCACCAGCGCGAGTGGTTGGCGTTGTCAAAGCTTCACCCCCCATTGTTGTGGTGGACTGGAGGTCCTTGGTTTCGACGGAAATAATTGAGAAAAGAATCTCAGTAATATATTACTATAGTGCAGTTAATTTATTAGCCCACAGGCGTCCTCAAAGCAGTAAATATAAAAGCGAATTTCACAAAAGTAATCGAAATACACAACTTTAAAGGAAGCAACGACTCGCTTACAATTCAGGAGAGAATGATAGCCATGAATCTAGAGCTCTACGGATTGAGACGATAATAATGGCTCCTAAAAGCAACGAAAATGGATTTTGCATAGCTTGTATTAAAAAGCTAGAAAACTAAGAAATTCCATTTCACCATGTAGATGGATATTGAGTGGGAGTGTAGTAACTGCAGAAATTTAGAATGTACTCCCGAAATAAACTAATTAGTCATTTAAAATTCACCACGACACGTAATTGGAATGATCTCATCCGATTTCTACACTATCGCAGATACTACGAAGCAGTTCTCTCCAACCAGAGAAAGACAGGTTTCTCCCAAATCAAACAGAACTCTTACCAGAACCGGAACATATAATGGCGGAAGAACGTTCAAACAAGGAATACCTGGAGGTTTCTAAACCTCGAAAGCTTTCTATTAGTTGAGGAGTGCGAAAATGCCTCGGAGGGCATATGAAGGGGTTGATCAAAGAGTTTATTTCGATCAGAAGTATTAAAACTGAAGAAATTGCGAAAAGGTAGGAAATTAAGGAGACGGGACCTGGATAAGGTCTAAGAACCAGACGTTATTTAGAATTTCATAGGGAGCATTACGCAACGATTGATTAGCACATGGGAAAGGAATACAGTAGAAGAATGTGTAGCTTTGAGAGATGAAATACTGAAGGCAGTAGAGGATCAAATAGGTGAAAAGACAAGGCTTAGTAGAAATCCTTGGATATCATAGGAGATACTGACTTCAATTGATGAAAGGAGAAAATATAAAAATCCAGAAAATGAAGCAGGCGAAAGGGAATACAAACGTCTAAAAATGAGATGGACAGAAAGTACACACAGGTAAAGCAGGAATGGCTAGAGGGCAAATTTCATTAGGGGGAAGATAGATACCGCTTACAGGAAAATTAAAGAGACCTTTGGAGAAAAGAGAAGCAGTTGTACGAATATCAAGAGTTCAAACGGGAACTCAGTACTAAACAAAGAAAGGAAAGCTGAAAGGCGGATGGAGTATGCTGAGTGTAGCAGAGACATGAAGAGCATAACAAAATCAACGTCGCGATTTATGAACAGCTAAAATATAGTGGGTAAAATGAGTCGGTCAAACGACTAGGCAACTTTCAAACGAAACAGTGTAACCAGTCACTAAAGGATAAGTTTTTTTTTTTCAAATTTACTATTACTCTGCGTTTCAGAGACTTTGCTCCATCATCAGGTGGCATTTCGTGTGTTCAGCTCATGTACGTCACTCCTGGGAAACCAGTCGTGTGCATCTTCGTTGTGTTCATTCCTCGAGAACACTGCATTTGAGCTTATCAGATTATCAAACTTAAATGGATCACTTGTTGTGGATTCATATTTGGTATTATCATAATACATTATTATGAATTCTATTTTAGCGATTCACATACAAAATGGAGCTGACAGTGTATTGATTATGATCTAAGTACGAAGAGTAATCTGCTTGATTTTCCGCAACTATTTTTTTCTTAAGTGCGTCCTCCGGTGCGGCGAATGTCGTAAAGGAAAAGCTGCATACGTCTTGTAGACAAAAGCTGTTTGCAGTGCGGGCTCCCAAGACGAGTCTAATGAATGGCCGACGCGCTGCCTTGCACTGGGAATCCTGAACGAGACAGAATGTCCTTGAGCGAGCGAGACACACATCCGCTCGGAGCGCGGCTGCAAGCTCTTCGCACGTTTCTGCTAATACCTGGGTATGAAAGGCGCGCAAGGGCGGTTCGTGACTCTGCGAAACGGTCCGTAAACGCTAGACATCCGCATTCATACGTTGTTTAGAGCGAAGCGCTCGGTTCTCTCTGGGGCCGCGCACTCTGTGGCAGAGCAAACACGGAACAACGGGCGAGTCAGCTCTGTACACTCGTTGGCAACATAGTTTCAAATTGAGGGTTCCAGTCTGGTCCAGGAGAGAAACGAACGAGAGAAAACGGTCAAGCTGGCTGGAATGGTGAAGGAGAGTGCTTCTGTAGCGTAGGTAATTTGGAGCACTTCTGTACACACAGACAATGGACTCAAATGCGATAATTTATTACGAAAATTTAAACGGACTTTTAGCTAGAATTAAAAATGCTCTTGTTGCAACAGAAACAGTGGCGAATATTTGTTGTTTAGAGTTAGGGATGTAGGAGACTGAAACTACCTTTTCGACTTATGTGGCAGCTTCAAAGATGGTTTAATCAAAACATGTTGACATCTTTACTTATTAGTGTCAGAACCGAGTAATATAATGCATTGCTTCAAGTAAAGTAACATGAATATCATGTGGTATAAAATGACACTTGCCATCCTGTCATCCATCATGGCATTTTTTATGTCCTGTAATAAACCTCAACATGTCATTAATGTTCAGGATGCATGCATCCCGATTCTGGGATACTTCCTATTACAGAAGCTATTGTAGATGTATCCCGCTCTCTAGTAGCACATACATTTGTGTCTGTTTGTTCTGACAACCCTCGCCGTACGTCTAACAGGGGCTGGGTGTAAGAGAGCCCACTGCGCTGGGGAAGTTGGGTTAACTCGAAAAAAGCGCGAATATGTCAAGATGTTTTGATTTAAATGTCTTTGAAGGTGCCTGATAAGTCGATGAACAGGACATATTCACCTCTTTCGTGCTAAGATAGGAGCGCTTCTCATTCTAGTTCTCGACGTTTACTCTAACACAATATTGGCATTAGAACGCCATAACTTGGCAACCAATATCCGGTATCCGGTTAAAATCCATAGGAAGCAAGATAGTTTCAAGGGATTGAAACTCATCGGGGATGAAAGTCCGATACACCGGTGTACCAAATTTGAACCGTCAATCTTGCTACCGTCCAGAATTACTTAAGGGTGATTGTTTTTGCACGTAAAATCCGAACAGTGTACATACAAATGGTGACATTAACTGAGCATTAGTTTCGTCCCAAGTAAAATCTTTTGAAAACTAATCAACCTATTCGCACAATTTACCCGGGTGCCAACTCTGGTTCGTCGTTCAAATCTCGCTTAATATGCTGTAACGTAACTACAGTAAGATGTTAGAATTGCTGTGCAAAAGTCTGCTGGTCGGGGGTAAACCAAAAACTTTGCACTTTACGTTCCTAGCTCAAATAGGATCCGAGCATCAAGCCCCTGACCCCTGCTCCCCCCCCCCCCCCCCCCTCACCACAACCACGATTCTGCTCGCGGCCTTTCAGACATTATTACAGCATTTCTGTCCTACGACGATAATACTATTGATAAGTGTAATGATTCAGAAGAAATGTGCTCGTTACAGCCAACTCTTAGCTTTGGAAATGCTTTAGTAAAAGTCTTCAGAAAATTAGTTTCAGTAACCTGTGTTATGTTACTTTAAAAGTATTATGGCAACTACGTCATTAAAAATTTCCTTTACTTTACTTCTATGGTCACAAATTTTTTTGTCAACTGATTACCGTTTTCGGTCTATAATACTGCAGTACTTTAGGACATTGTTTTTATAAAACAGATCTGAAGATGGTCGTTATAGACCGAAACCGGCAATCTCTTGAAAAAAATTTTGTGACCATAGACGTAACGTAAAGGAAATTTATTTTGTACACGGGTCACTGTTTTATTTGCGACCGTGTCGCAGCTTGTGAAACTCGTTATTATTTATTACTTACACTAAACGCGTAACGGCTATTTAAGCACTAACTTTTCAGTCACGAGATGGCTGCCGTGACGGAGCGGAAGCTCTCCTATCTCCTCAGTGAATGGAATATGTTCCCCGTGTCATTGGATGTCGTAGTTCCCGTGAATAACTTTCTGTTAGAGTTCGATACTTGATATACGTTCATCAGAAACTGAATGACAGACACCTGCACAAACATCATATTAAAAATTAGTCCCCCGCCAGAAGACGTCACCCTTCTATCACAGTAAATTCATTCTATACGGCTAGCATAGATTCCATAAGTTCCTTGTATGGTGGCATAGACAGCTAAATCTGCTCACTGATGATGAGACCGTGTAGAGCTACGAAATTGCGGGAATGTTGACTGATACGTTTCACCTTCTGTTCCAAACAGTCTAAGACATTTTTCTTGGCATTAAGATCGGGTAATCTAGAGGGCCAGTCGACATGTGATAGGGTGCCTCAGTGTTGTTGAAACCATGGACTTTTGCGTGCAGCCCTGTGAACACAGATGGTGTCGTCTCGGAGGACGGCAGTCTGCAGCATTTTCATCGCGAACGTGCAGAAGAAAGGGTAACACTTGGGCACCGAGGGTGTTCAAATATACATCCTGGTCCCAGCTGACTGTAACCTGAATGAGTAGACCCAAGTAGTGATAAGAGAAGCACCACCAATACATCAGAGAACAATTTCAGGCCTTAACTACAACCTCCACACACCGCGTCTTAAACTCTGTATTACACCGTTGTTGCACTCGACGCGATGAGTCTTTTGAAAAGAGTCAAATTGTATAGACCCAGCCATTGTCCAGTTCCTATGTTGTTTGGCATATTGAAGGCGTCCTGCTGTGAGCAGTGACCTTTTGCGAGGTACCCGACTCCGCGTGTTCATTGCCTACGGTTTCCGTCGCACTGTCCACTCAAAAACTAGTTGAGATGGAGCAGAAGTCACTAACAGGAGCAATTCTTCTTAGCTCTCAAAACGGTAAAGAGCAGCAATCAGCCGCCTTTTCCGTTCTAGCTTTATTATAGCAGATCCAGGGTTCGACTAGTAACTGGCCATTATCAATGCAGTCTTTAATGAACTGCGACAAGAGCCCGAACGACAGGTGTAGACGTACTAGAGCATGAATAACAACTCCGAAATGCTGCACTGATATTGGCTAGTTACTAACCGAAATGTAGATCTGCTACACTGAAGCTGCTAGTTACTAGCCGACATGTAGATCTGCTACAGTAAAGCTAGAGCGGAAACAATGGCTGATTGCTGCTCTTTACTATTTTGAAAGTTACATCACAGTTGTGGCTCGCAATTTTACTTTCCTAATGGAAGGTAATTTGATGAATTCTCGTTAGGTTTCAAACAGATTGTCATTGACAGTTGCTGATACTCATCTGTGGTCTCTGTCGGTAAGGACGTTTTTACGACCATTGTTCTCACACCGCGTTACATGGCCGCGAATGGCACACCATTCCTTGTAGACTAGATGGACAGTGCACATTGATCAGTAAATCGGACTCATTGCATGATGTGTACCCAGCAGCTTCCAATACCAACAAAAATTGAATTTTTCAATCTTTCATACAGTTAATGGCCGCATTCAAAAATTTATGGTGCTGTCATAATCTACTCATTAAGAGGTATAATATCATATCAAAGGCTTAAGACAAGTATTGCAGTTTCTGTACGTGTCTTGAGGCAGAATAAGTCAAGGCGCGCAAATTTACCAGGCTATTTTCATACAGTTTGTGGGAATGAGAGCACTTAGCGGCTTACAACAAACTTTACAGGTAATTTCAAACCTCTACGAAACTTCTTCTCGCTGACAACCTCCAAGAAAATAATGAAAGGAAGAAAGTTTATAGCTTTCTACATTTCGTTGTTCATGCAGTTAAACTGCAGTAGCCGGCCGGTGTGGCCGAGCGGTTCTAGGCGTTACAGTCTGGAACCGCGCGACTGCTACGGTCGCAGGTTCGAATCCTGCCTCGGGCATGGATGTGTGTGACGTCCTTAGGTTAGTTAGGTTTCAGTAGTTCTAAGTTATAGGGTACTGATGACCTCAGAAGTTAAGTCCCATAGTGCTCAGAGACATTTTAACCATTTGAAACTGCAGTATGAGACATGGACTTTTAATTTATTATTTTACTACAAACTCTATTCTCAGCACTTTTTGCGGGCATCAGCTTATACGGTGACTGCATGTTCAAAATTGTATCATTGTACGAACCACAGTCCAGGGGATACGTTTTATGTTATTCTTTAAAGAACAGGAGGGTGGCTTTACTGATTGACTCTTCGAGGCACAGAAGGCATTGGGGAGCCACCTGATCTGCAACTGCTCCACAGCCGGCCACAGGTAACAGAGACTGGTTGGAGCTGGATTCAAGGCGCGTGCATCCCGCTGGATGGGGCCTCTGATATACTCAACAGGATTTACTACAAGCGACATGGTGAAAGTGGCAGAATCTCACACACGCACTCTTATGCATTGTGTTGGTGAAGGCATTCTGACAAAATGTAAGGTGCAGTAGGCGAGCAAGCGAATGCTGCTGAACGATTATTCGGGTCCTACATTGTCAGTCGGTGAGAGAGCATGGCAGACGTCATGTGAAGCAAGGATAGCAAAGACGGTAATTATACACGTCTAGTGACATTAATGTGAGCGTCGTGTATGTTCGACGACAACATGCAATAAGTACTCGCAGACGGTAGGTGACAGCACTAAGCATTAGCAGTGAGAGGAAATACACTCCTGGAAATGGAAAAAAGAACACATTGACACCGGTGTGTCAGACCCACCATACTTGCTCCGGACACTGCGAGAGGGCTGTACAAGCAATGATCACACGCACGGCACAGCGGACACACCAGGAACCGCGGTGTTGGCCGTCGAATGGCGCTAGCTGCGCAGCATTTGTGCACCGCCGCCGTCAGTGTCAGCCAGTTTGCCGTGGCATACGGAGCTCCATCGCAGTCTTTAACACTGGTAGCATGCCGCGACAGCGTGGACGTGAACCGTATGTGCAGTTGACGGACTTTGAGCGAGGGCGTATAGTGGGCATGCGGGAGGCCGGGTGGACGTACCGCCGAATTGCTCAACACGTGGGGCGTGAGGTCTCCACAGTACGTCGATGTTGTCGCCAGTGGTCGGCGGAAGGTGCACGTGCCCGTCGACCTGGGACCGGACCGCAGCGACGCATGGATGCACGCCAAGACCGTAGGATCCTACGCAGTGCCGTAGGGGACCGCACCGCCACTTCCCAGCAAATTAGGGACACTGTTGCTCCTGGGGTATCGGCGAGGACCATTCGCAACCGTCTCCATGAAGCTGGGCTACGGTCCCGCACACCGTTAGGCCGTCTTCCGCTCACGCCCCAACATCGTGCAGCCCGCCTCCAGTGGTGTCGCGACAGGCGTGAATGGAGGGACGAATGGAGACGTGTCGTCTTCAGCGATGAGAGTCGCTTCTGCCTTGGTGCCAATGATGGTCGTATGCGTATTTGGCGCCGTGCAGGTGAGCGCCAAAATCAGGACTGCATACGACCGAGGCACACAGGGCCAACACGCGGCATCATAGTGTGGGGAGCGATCTCCTACACTGGCCGTACACCACTGGTGATCGTCGAGGGGACACTGAATAGTGCACGGTACATCCAAACCGTCATCGAACCCATCGTTCTACCATTCCTAGACCGGCAAGGGAACTTGCTGTTCCAACAGGACAATGCACGTCCGCATGTATCCCGTGCCACCCAACATGCTCTAGAAGGTGTAAGTCAACTACCATGGCCAGCAAGATCTCCGGATCTGTCCCCCATTGAGCATGTTTGGGACTGGATGAAGCGTCGTCTCACGCGGTCTGCACGTCCAGCACGAATGCTGGTCCAACTGAGGCGCCAGGTGGAAATGGCATGGCAAGCCGTTCCACAGGACTACATCCAGCATCTCTACGATCGTCTCCATGGGAGAATAGCAGCCTGCATTGCTGCGAAAGGTGGATATACACTGTACTAGTGCCGACATTGTGCATGCTCTGTTGCCTGTGTCTATGTGCCTGTGGTTCTGTCAGTGTGATCATGTGATGTATCTGACCCCAGGAATGTGTCAATAAAGTTTCCCCTTCCTGGGACAATGAATTCACGGTGTTCTTATTTCAGTTTCCAGGAGTGTACAAACATTCCCGAGGGTGGGGGGGAAGAGGGTAGGGGAGTGGGAATGCTAACGACAGTACAGTTGTCGCAATGCGGAAACGGAGGGATCGCTTTGGTTAAAGTGTACCTGTACGACAAAATGTCACTATCCAAAACAGGCGACTAGTCAACTGTGTTGCATCACGGGCCACAGACAACAAGGTGAGCGACGGCTGTGGAAATGGCACGGGCGAACAGACGTTCAGCTGCTGAGCAACTGACCGCCCAAGTGAACCGAGGGGCTACCAACAGTGTCTCCTCAACGACTTTTCAGCAAAAATTGCTGCGTATCGGCCTTCGCAGCAGGCAGCTGGTCTACGCACCCATGTTGACTGCTGTTCATCGGCAACGAAGGTTGGAATTTGCACGCCAACAACGCGACTGGACGTCCACTGAGAGGCGACAGGTGGCCTTTTTAAAAGGTGTACAACTTTGCTTCCGCCGTTTGCCGACAGACGGTGGAAACGGTAAGTAACGGTCGAAAGAAACGATCGCAGACGTCAGGGAGTTAGCTTGATAACCTCATTCAAACATTAGTCGATTTGTGTCTGCATCATAAAGTTGTTCTTGATTGAAAAAGTCGGTTTACGAGCCTAATTCTCGTCATTTGCGGGAGGTGTTACTGTTTTCTTTCAATAGGAAGGAAACGGCGGCTGAGTCTCATCGAATGCTCTCAAGTACGTATGGTAAGGACGCTATTTGTGAAAGAACGTGTCGTGAGTGGTTTCAGCGCTTCAAGAACGGCCATTTTAACGTCGTAGACCGGATAGTGGTGGAAGAGAGAATGTTTCGAAGATGTAGAATTGGAGACATTGCTGAGTGAAGACTCGCGTCAAACTCAAGAAGAATTGGCACGATTAGTAGGAGTGACACAGCAAGCCATTTCAGAACCTCTCAAGGCTATGGGCATGATTCATTAAGAAGGAACTTGGGTCCCGTGTGAGCTGAAACCAAGAGACGTTGAACGGCGTTTGTGTGTTTGTGAACAGTTGCTTCAGAGGCAAAAACGGAAGGGATTTCTGCATCGCATTGCGACCGGGAACGAAAAATGGGTTCATTACGATTACCCTAAACGCAAAAAAACATGGGGATATCCCGGCTATGCTTCCACGTCGACGGCCAAACTGAACATTTACGGATCCAAGATCATGCTCTGCATTTGATGGGACCAGCTCGGCTTCGTGTACTATGAGGTGTTAAAACCAAGTGAAATAGTCACAGGTGCTCGTTATCGAACGCAATTAATGCGTTTGAGCAGAGCAATAAAAAACAAACGGTCGCAAGACAGCGAGAGGCACGATAAAGTAATTTTGCAGCACGACAACGCTCGACCCCATGTTGAAAAAGAGGTCAAAACGTACTTGGAAACGTTAAAATGGGAAGTCCTACTGCACCCGCCGTATTCTCCAGACATTGATCCCTCTGACTATCACCTGTTTAGATCAATGGCGCATGGCCTGGCTAACCAACATTTTCGATTTCATGGAGAAGTCACAAAATTGGATCGATTCGAGGATCGCTTCAAAAGATGAACAAATTTTTCGACGTGGGATTCGCACACTGCCCGAAAGATGAGAGAAAGTAGTGGCCAGCGATGGAAAATGCTTTGAGTGATACATGTGTAAGCAATTTGTTTCATTAAGGCCTCAAATGTTGGTGGAAAAACGGCGGAAGCAAAGTTGTACACCTTGTAGATTAACCATGGTTTATGCTCCATCGGACAGACGGTCGTCAGGGTCTACGTCTTGAAACGTCTAGAACCAAATACCCTGCAGCAATAGTTGTAAGGGTTCTGGCCGGATGAGGGGGCCAATGTTTTCGTTCTGAAAGACACAATCGATCAACACAAGTATGCATCTATCCTTGGGAACCATGTTCGCCCATACATGCAGTTTGAGTTTCCTCGACACGATAGCCTCTACCAACAGGACAATGCAACGTTTTACGTAGCTCGCAATATAAGTGCGTGGTTCAGAGAGCACCGAGACGATTTTACCGTATTCCCTGGGCCAGCAAACTCACCGGATTTAAACTCAATCGAGAATCTGTGGGACCACCGCCATCGGGTTGTTCGCGCATGGGATCTTTAGCCGACAAACGTAACGCAGTTGGCCACAGCACTGGAGTCTTCATGGCTCCACATCCCTGTCGGTACCTTCCGGAACCTCTCTGACTCTCTTCCTGCACATCTTGCAGCGGTCAGCGCTACGAAAGATGGTTGTTCACGCTGTTGACAAGTACGATATTGCAGTGCCTGTGTCATTCTGAGTTATGGTGCAGAGTTCCTTTGGACATGCTAGCCACGAATCGTGCACGGATAGTCAAATGGAAAGGCTAACGCTGCCACTAAGCGGGAAATCCGGGTTTGAGTCCTGGACCGGTAAAAATTTTCTTTATTCTCATTCCATTCTACAGCTGATGGTTGTCCATGTTCACAGTTGGGAATACATTTAATGTACTTTTGACAAGTGGTCACATTAATGTGACTGGACAGTGTAGTTATAGCCCGAATTAAAACATTCAAACGCTATCATAGTGCACTTATTAAGAGGGGTACCCTTATGTCAAAGGTTTACTGCTGTAATACAAGTACCGCAGTTAGAAACTGTGTAAATGTATTGAGGCAGAATAACTCCCGGCGCGCAAATTTCCCAGACTATATTCATCCAGTTTTTGAGAATGAGAGCACTGAACGGTTTCCAACGAACTTTACACCTAATTTCAAAACTCTACGAAACTTCTTCTCCCTGACAACTCCCCAGAAAATAATGAAAGGAAGAAAGTTTATAGTTTACTACGTTTCGCTGTTCATACAGTAATACTTCAGAATGAGCCACGTAGATTCAGTTTACTTTTTTACTACAAACTATGTTCGCAGCACTTTTTACAGACAGTATCCACATATACAGTGACTGAATCTGCAAAGTTGTATCATTATACGTTCATAATTCAGGAGATACGTTTTATACGTGCAAATGCTATTCTTTAAAGAATTGGATGGTGACTTTATTGGTCGACTGTTCGAGATACCGAAGGCATTGGCGAGCCACCTCATTTGCAACTGTTCTACTACTGCCCACAGTTCACAGAAGCTGGTTTGAGATGGATTCATCCCGCTGGATGGGGTCTCCAATATTCTCAATGGGATTTAGTTCAAGCGACTTGGTGGAAGAGATTGTACGACACACAAGCATTCCAACGAATAGTGTATTTGAAGTCATTCTGGCATACTCCGCGATGACGTTTTGGTGCACTGCCTCGCTGATGGCACACGTCGTCTGTAAGGCGTACTAGGCGAAAAAATGAATGAACATGATCGATTAGTCGCGTCATGTATCTTTCGTCGGTGAGAGACGTTGGCTGGCGATAAAGTCGCAACAGGAGTAAGGGCAGCAAATAACGGAATTACACTTATTGAGGTTATACAGTATAGGAGGAAGAACACATGCTTATATTTGTAGATGTTTTGGGGGTATACATATTGTGAAATGTCATACACAGAGATTCCAGCTGTGGTACCAACATCGGCTCTTATCCTGGTGGGGACACAGTGGAACAGAAATTAGGTGATAGGTTATGGGAAGGGTAGGTGGGGTAAACTCAGCGCGGGGTAAAAACCTGCACCGAGTTTTTGAATTGGCTGCCATAGATTCAGGACTTGACCTCCAGGTGGTAGGTTTGTCTTCTAGTAACTTATTGTTCCTTCAAAGTTCATCCCAGCAGATCGCTCCAGAGGTGATAAAACGAAGTAAGTCTGTTTTCTACTCCTTTTCTCATGTTTTACTTGAACATTGTACAATACAGGATTTGAAAAGAAGAATCAACGAAGTATTTGTTGACACTACTGCATTTAAGCTTCACATTCATGTAGGAAATAATGGTTCCAGCTGATCCTCAAATTCATCAGTGACGCATTTGTCAGGAAATGGCAAAAAGCGGCAAATACTGGCAGATGTTATGACATATATCCTCGCAGATCCAACAAAGTGACGACAATTCTGCTGTGATAACCCCCGCAAAAGATGATATTCGACACACACCGCGTTAGATTATCTCATCTGAAGATATAATCCCGCTGTCTAAAATAAAGATTTAGGGAAACTTTGTGGCAAAGCACTGAAATTGTGCTTCTAACGTCAACGCCCAAAAAAGAACTAGTGGAAGAGCAATACGTGGGAGAAGAAAAGCTTTCTGTTGAGAAGGAAATACCTGGTCGAAGAAGGAAAAGAGCATGCTGTAGAAATAAAACGAAATAAGCTAGCTTTCATTGCATCAATGCCAGAAAAGGAAGAAAACAGATGAAACACGCAACTGGTTATTCTCCAGACTCAGATTTAGACTTCTCACTTCATGACAGTAACTCAGATAAGGATGGACTTAATATTTGACGAAGAAGGATCCGAAAAGAAAGAACAGTAAGCGCTTGGTACTTCAAGGAAGAACCAGCTGACCTAGGAAAGTACGTTACTTCCGAGGTACGTATATAGCTTAGCCTCAGTAACTGAATCTTTCAGGTTACCCTACAAAAATCTCCTTTCGTGAGAAGAAAGTATTATTTTTGTACAAGTATTTTTCAGCATTCTGTTCAAATTTACGAAACATTGCAATTCAATACTGTGTTGGGCACAATACAAAAATGTTAAAAATTGTTACTGCTTTTCGTTACGCAGTCATTCACTTTTATCCATGTTTGTCGCGAATGGTGCAAAGATCTGCACCGATGGGCTTTACCACATTTTGTGGGGTAAAGCCCCTCATTTTTTGTTTCAGCTAAATTGTAAATTTCTCTGTGATTAATAAACACAAGGAGCAGGGATTCGGATGATTTGGAAGTAACAAACCAGTCTATGACTTAAATTTGAAATCGTGGGGGAATCTACCCCTCGCTGACCACAATATTAGAAAAACTAAAAATTGTTGGGCTTACCCCCACCTGCCCTACACCTTTCTATGCTGTTTCAACTCCACGCCAGATTTTACGAATTGTAGAAATTGGTGATTGGTAGCATGCTAGTCTCACAGTAATCCATGATGAGATATTTTTATTGGGTGAAAGATTTGAAGAGCGTGGTGGACGAGACAGTATCTCAACACATCTGTATCGAAGTAGGGACATCTGCCACTGTGTACGCCGAGAAATTCCTGTTGTCATTGTCAATGTGGTCAACGCTCTGTCTCAAGATTCAGTGGCCTTAAAACCTTTATCATGTAAGATCTTGCGAATGCTGTTATGAAAAACTCGGTAACTGATGCTGCTTGGCACTCTCAATAGTGATCCGTAACATTATCATACATCGCTTGATAGACGCTGCTGGATAAATTTCTCTTCTAGACTTCTCTAAGCACTGCCGTGTTCAGTAATACGTTTTCATGTTGCTGTTGCATTTTTTTTTTTACAACGAACCTAGTATTTAGCAGCGTTTAACAGCGCTACACAGCTGGCTGCGCCTGGGCATAATCTCTCCAGCTGTCACCTGCGAGAGTGAAAATGACCGGACCACGCTCGAGACCAGTCACCTGATAAATAACTTTTAACTTTTAGCTTTGCTTTTATTTAAAAAATAGATACCTAATCTCGTACCCTTACGTTCATTGTGTTGGTTTTATTTATTTTCCATATTTCAAGAAATACCATCAATATAGTCTCTCCGCTACATATCCCATCTGTCTGCATTTCATTTTCATCGAAAGTCGTAACTTTATCTCTCGCTCTAATCCTTTGAGCTAATCCATTAGTTTTCTTGTCTTCTAGCATTCCCCTACAGTGTTAGCTGAACAACCCTTAGTTTTTGAATGTCTTTCACCAAATAGCACACTATAAAATATGAATACGTTTTTCGCCAAATAGCACACTATAAAATACAAATACTATAGTTCTGCAGATAGTGTTTTGTAAACAGTGCCGCACAGCAGGACAGGACCATTGAGGAAGGTATTTTCCCGTGACGAAGAACTGGGACTAAATGCTGGCCAATACCAATTACTTCCTACTCGTCTACGGGATTTCTCAGACTGACTTTTAATTCGGACAGTGTTTCTTTCAACAGATTACGGACGGATTTCATTACTGTTTGCGACAAATGTGTTCTCATCATCATCATCATCATCACCATTTAAGACTGATTATGCCTTTCAGTGTTCAGTCTGGAGCATAGCCCTCTTATACAGTTCCTCCATGATCCCCTATTCAGTGCTAACATTGGTGCCTCTTCTGATGTTAAACCTGTTACTTCAAAATCATTCTTAACCGAATCCAGGTACCTTCTCCTCGGTCTGCCCCGACTCCTCTTACCCTCTACTGCTGAATCCATGAGTCTCTTGGGTAACCTTGCTTTTCCCATGCGTGTAACATGACCCCACCATCTAAGCCTGTTCGCCCTGACTGCTACATCTATAGAGTTCATTCCCAGTTTTTCTTTGATTTCCTCATTGTGGATACACTCCTGCCATTGTTCCCATCTACTAGTACTAGTTCCCATCATCCTAGCTACTTTCATATCCGTAACCTCAACCTTGTTGATAAGGTAACCTGAATCCACCCAGCTTTCGCTCCCATACAACAAAGTTGGTCGAAAGATTGAACGATGCACAGATAACTTAGTCTTGGTACTGACTTCCTTCTTGCAGAAGAGAGTAGATCGTAGCTGAGCGCTCACTGCATTAGCTTTGCTACACCTCGCTTCCAGTTCTTTCACTATGTTGCCATCCTGTGAGAATATGCATCCTAAGTACTTGAAACCGTCCACCTGTTCTAACTTTGTTCCTCCTATTTGGCACTCAATCCGTTTATATTTCTTTCCCACTGACATTACTTTCGTGTTGGAGATGCTAATCTTCATACCATAGTCCTTACATTTCTGATCTAGCTCTGAAATATTACTTTGCAAACTTTCAATAGAATCTGCCGTCACAACTAAGTCATTCGCGTTTGCAAGACTGCTTATTTTGTGTTCACATATCTTGATCTCACCCAGCCAGTCTATTGTTTTCAACATATGATCCATAAATAATATGAACAACAATGGAGACAGGCTGCAGCCTTGTCTTACCCCTGAAACTACTCTGAACCATGAACTCAATTTACCGTCAACTCTAACTGCTGCCTGACTATCCATGTAAAGACCTTTAATTGCTTGCAAAAGTTTGCCTCCTATTCCATAGTCTCGAAGAACAGACAATAACTTCCTCCTAGCAACCCGGTCATATGTCTTTTCTAGATCTATAAAGCACTGATACAATTCCCTGTTGCACTCATAACACTTCTCCATTATTTGCCGTAAGCTAAAGATCTGGTCCTGACAGCCTCTAAGAGGCCTAAACCCACACTGATTTTCATCCAATTGGTCCTCAACTAATACTCGCACTTTCCTTTCAACAATACCTGAGAAGATTTTACCCAAAACGCTGATTAAAGAGATACCTCTGTAGTTGTTACAATCTTTTCTGTTTCCATGTTTAAAGATTGGTGTGATTACTGCTTTTGTCCAGTCTGATGGAACCCGTCCCGAGTCCCAGGCCATTTCAATTATCCGTGTAGCCATTTAAGACCTGACATTCCACTGTATTTGATGAGTTCCGACTTAATTTCATCCACCCCAGCCGCTTTATTGCACTGCAATCTATTGACCATTTTTTCCACTCCCTCAAATGTGATCCTATTTCCATCATCATTCGTATCCCATTCTACCTCGAAATCTGAAACATTACTGATCGCATTTTCACCTACATTGAGCAACTCTTCAAAATATTCCCTCCATCTGCCCAAGGCATCCACAGGATTCACCAGCAGTTTTCCTGACCTGTCCAAAATACTTGTCATTTCCTTCTTACCTCCCTTTCGAAGACTGCTAATTACACTCCAGAATGGTTTTCCAGCAGCTTGACCCATAGTCTCCAACCTGTTTCCAAAGTCTTCCCACGATTTCTTCTTGGATGCTGCAATTATCTGTTTGGCTTTGTTTCTTTCTTCAACATAACTTTCTCTGTCTACCTGGGTTCTGGTATGTAGCCATTTTTTATACGCCTTCTTTTTTCTTTTACAGGCTGCCTTGACTGTATCATTCCACCAAGCTGTTTGCTTCATCCTACTTTTACACACTACTGTTCCAAGACATTCTTTAGCCACTTCTAGTACTGTGTCCCTGTACCTTGTCCATTCCTTTTCCAATGACTGTAATTGACTACACTCAACTAACTGGTACCTTTCTGAGATCGCTATTATGTACTTGTGCCTGATTTCCTTATCCTGAAGTTTCTCCACTCTTATCCTCCTACATATGGACCTTACCTCCTGCACTTTCGGCCTCACAATCCCAATTTCACTGCAGATTAAATAATGATCAGTGTCATCAAAGAATCCCCTGAATACACGTGTGTCCCTCACAGCCTTCCTGAATTCCTGATCTGTTATTATATAGTCAATGACAGATCTGGTTCCACTGCCTTCCCAAGTATACCGGTGAATGTTCTTACTTAAAATAATTAATTCGCACATTTATTTCATGTACTGTTTTCGACACCACTGCATCTTTTGCTCGTATGATTTGTTAAGTGAGAGTCTATACATGACGATACCTAAAGTGTAGTGAAATAAATCTTTGCCTAACACGAACACGAAAGCTGTTACCACTTCATCTCCATCAACATACTGGTATTCCCCACTGATATCAACTCTCTCTCTCTCTCTCTCTCTCTTTCTCTCTCTCTCTCTCTCTCTGTGTGGTGTGTTTGTATGTCTGTGTGTGTTCAAACGTTCCTTTCGTCCGTCCTCGGAGAGCGTCCACAGCGCCGCACGAAAGCACACTCGCGACCGCGGATAGAATGTACAAGGATTGTCCAGGAAGTACATCTACATCTACGTGATTACTCTGCTATTCCCAATTAAGTGTCTGGCAGAGGGTTCAGTGAACCACCTTCATGCTGTCTCTACCGTTCCACTCTCGAACGGCGTGCGGGAAAAACGAACACTTCAAATGGTTCAAATGGCTCTGAGCATTATGGGACTCAACTTCTGAGGTCATAAGTCCCCTAGAACTTAGAACTACTTAAACCTAACTAACCTAAGGATATCCCACACATCCATGCCCGAGACAGTATTCTAACCTGCGACCGTAGCGGTCGCGCGATTCCAGACTGTAGCACCTAAAACGAACACTTAAAATTTTCTGTGCGAACCCTGATTTCTCTTATTTTATCGTGATGATCATTTCTCCCTATGTGAGTAGCTGCCAACAGAATGTTTTAGCAATCGGAGGAAAATGGTGATTGAAATTTTATGAGAATATCCCGTCGCAACGAAAAACGCCTCTGTTTTAATGATTGCCACTGCAATTCACGTATCATGGCTGTGGCACTATCTCCCCTATTTCGCGATAATACAAAACGAGCAGCCCTTCTTTGAACTTTTTCGATGTCATCCGTCAGTCCCATCTTATGCGGATCCCACACCGCACAGCAATACTCCAGAATAAGGCGGACAAGTGTGGTGTAAACAGCCTCTTTAGTAGATCTGTTGCTCCTTGTAAGTGTTCTGACAACGAATCGCAGTCTTTGATTTGCTCTATCCACAACATTATCTATGTGATCGTTCCAATTTAGGTTATTTGTAATTGTAATCCCTAAGTATTTAGTTGAATTTACAGCCTTTAGATTTGTGTGATTTATCGCGTAATCGAAGTTTAGCGGATTTCTTTTAGTACTCATGTGAATAACTTCACACTTTTCTTTATTCAGGGTCAACTGCCACTTTTCGCACCACACAGATATCTTATCTAAATCATTTTGCAATTCGTTTTGGTCATATGATGACTTTTCAAGGCAGTAAATGACTGCATCATCTGCAAATAATCTAAGAGGGCTACTCAGATTGTCTCCTGTGTCGTTAATATAAATCAGGAACAAAATAAGGCCTATATCACTGCCTTGGGGAACGTCGAATATTATTTCTGTTTTACTCGATGACTTTCCGTCTACTACTACGAACTGTGACCTTTTTGACAGGAAATCACGAATCCAGACGCACAACTGAGGTGATATTCCATAGGCAGACAGTTTGGTTAGAAGACGCTTGTGAGGAAGGGTGTCAGTGGAAATCTAAAAATATGGAATCAATTTGACATCCTCTGTCGATAGCGCTCATTACTTCATGAGTATAAAGAGCTAGTTGTGTTTCACAAGAACGATGCTGACTATGTGTCAATAAATCGTTTTCTTCAAGGTAATTCATAATGTTCGGATGCAGTATATGTTCCAAAATCCTGCTGCAAATAGACGTTAGTGATATGGGCCTGTAATTCAGCGAAATACTCCTATTTCCCTTTTCGGGTATTGGTGTGACTTGAGCTATTTTCCAGTCTTTAGGTACGGAACCTTCTGTGAGCAAGGGGTTGCATATAATTGCTAAATATGGAGCTATCGCATCAGAATACTCTGAGAGGAGCCTGACTTGTATACAATCTGGACCGGAGGTCTTGTCTTTATAAGTGATTTAAGCTGCTTTGCTACACCGTGGATATCTACTTCTATGTTTCTTATCTTGGCAGTTGCACTTTATTGGAATTCAGGAATATTTACTTCGTCTTCTTTCGTGAAGGAGTTTCGTAAAACCGTGTTTAATAACTGTGCTTTAGTGGCACTGTCATCAGTGACTTCACCGTTGTTATCACGCAGTGAAGCTATTGATTGCGTCTTGCCACTGGTGTGCTTTATGTATGACCAGGATTTCTTTCGGTTTTCTGCCAGTAAGTTCCGACCGGTAGCGAAATGAAAACCACAGTGAAAATCACGAAAGTGTCAATTGTAACAGTTAGCTACGCCTTCCAACTACTTCGCTACATAGTCGCCGCCCCGTCTTACACATTTGTCGTAGCATTGTACCATCTTTAAAATGACCAAGTCAGAGAAGGCAGCCGCCGGTGGCTTCCTCCAATCCACTACGCTGGTCTTTATAGCCATTCTTCACGTGAACAGGAATGAAAATCAGAGGGAGCTACGCCCTGGCTGTAAAGCGGGTGATCAAACACTTCCCATCGAAAACGCTGCAGCAGCTTCTCCATAGCCCCTGCAAATATGTTATGCGAGGTTGCATAAAATCAGGCGAAATATGTCGGTAGGTACCCCACCTGGCGGGAGATATAGTTTCTAAACAACTTTGGATGCACACTGTCCCCTCAGAAGGGCAAAGAGCAACGTGACGCGATCGATGGGCATACTAGAGACCCTGACCAACATATCTGTATAAAGCTTCATCGGTTTTTCAGTGTGGTTTCCGTTTCGCGGCTGATCGGGTCTTACTCTCCGAGCATCCATCCCCGTCCTCACGCGGGACGTGTTGCTCACCGCGTAGCACGCCAGACGTGGTATCCGTCGTGGCTGCTGCATGCTCTGAAACGATCTGCTACATCTCAAGGAATATAACGTGTTCCTCATCGTGATCTGCGACCTCAGCGCTCTCCAGCGGCAGCTGGTGGCTGCAGCTGGCGCGCAAGTCACACAGTTTCTTCACGAAAATTGACGCACGTCTAACAGCAGAGTTAATTCTGTTAGCGATTGCTGAAAAAATGCGGAGAAAATGGAGAAGAAGGTTCCGGATTCGTCGATGGCTTGAAAAGCGAACTGCTGGTAGAGGAACTCCAACCGAGATACATACTAGTAGAAGGCATTCGTTATCCCAACTGAATCTACATTTCAGTTCCGCTTTTAAATTGAATATAGTTAAAGTATAATGTGTAAAGTCAATTTGCGCATGCGTAGTATCAATATTCGTGATGTATTGACAATCATTATTCTGAAGTGACATACTTCGTATAGGCTACAATGTAGGCATATGTTCCGTGATTTCACTCGAGTGGTCATTGAAAATGATATTTACCGGCAGTCCAAATGGTTCAAATGGCTCTGAGCACTATGCGACTTAACTTCTGAGGTCATCAGTCGCTTAGAACTTAGAACTAATTAAACCGAACTAACCTAAGGACATCACACACATCCATGCCCGAGGCAGGATTCAAACCTGCGACCGTAGCGGTTGCTCGGCTCCAGACTGCAGCGCCTAGAACCGCACGGCCATTCCGGCCGGCCCGGCAGTCCATAAAAGGAAGAGATAGCTATATACATTTTACTCGAAGTTTCGTAATAGTGTGTAACTTGTGCTTTTCCTTTCTGACATAGAGCGGCAGTCATGTTAAGTTTTCTGGGTACTGGGGAAAAATTCCAATCATTGGACTGTACAAGCAGCAACTACATTACTTATAATAAATAACATCAACTATTTCATGTAATTCTTTCATTAAATTAGTAAGAAAGATGCAAAATCTTTAGATGACAAAAAAAGAGGTTGAAGTAACCAGATGTGAAACTGCTATCTTTCACTTTAAAGTTCAGGACGTAGTCAACTACTCCCCGGTCTCAGCGTAGCTACCGCTCCTAAGTTACACGATATATACAACGTAACGACTAAATCTACATACGTCATTTGATGTGACAGATTGTACCCAGAAAGACGTGTTGTTGATAGATCATCGTTGTGCTTTTAACAGACCTCTTCCTATGATTTCCACAGTCTATAAGTTGTCCTACTCCTTTGTCCACATGGTGACTTCAGGCACTACAGGAGATTCAAATTTATAGCCCGAGGTCGTTAACAAGTACGAACAGTTTGGTACTTAACTCATATCGATGGCTGTGTTGTTGTCTTCGTGAAGTCTAGAGGTGATTCCACTGCGATGTTCCCGCGGTTTTCTTTGTGTTTGAATAAGACTAACTGGTTTGTAGGGCGATGTGGTATTTTGATTTTTAGAGAGCAAACGTTACATTAGTTTTGCAAATCACTATTTAATTCATTTATTCACATTTAACACTTCTACAATAATATGCAATAAGACATTGTTTTACACCACATCTGTATTACCACCTCCTCTAACCCACGCTCCCGATCCAAAGACCATCAACCACCTCTTCCAAAGATCGACCTCCTTCCCGCATGACCAAAGATAACCGTCTCTTAGTTGTTAAACTCACAGTCAAAGGCTATATTTACATAAAACATTACACGTAAAGAAATTACTGACATACATGATTTTACGTTCTGTTATATGCTGTAGCATTGAAACAGCATACTTTCATAACATACTAGCTATGACAGTAAAACTGTCAAATATGGGAAGCCTTCCGCTACCAAATATAATTTCCTGTCATTTATTATAACAAATCGTTACTAAGACGGCGTGTCGCAACATATCGGCCACGTTCTTCTCCACAGGACAAAAGTCTGGCATGCCAGATTCTTTATTTCGCACCCCGCAGTGTAGTCGAACGTGGAATTCCACTCTGTGACGTCACCAGCTCCTCGTCTATGTGCATGTCCACGTTCCGCGAGAGGACAGCCTCAGTGATGGGCGATGCGTGGGGCAAATTAAGAGGGCTCTTGTTTCTTGGATTTACTCGGAAACATTTGCGAGGTGCCGGGGCTAGCAGTGTATTTAAAACTAAATTCTTCTAGAATCTTCATATGAAAATGATGCTCTAAGCCCCCCTTTTCTAACTCCGACTTTTGCTGTTGCACATGGATTAAGAAGAAACGCGAACTGACTGTAATCGACCCTGCAAGTGGAGTAGAAAAGAGTTTGGCACCTGCAATAATTTAATTGAATAGAAATTAATTAGATAAAGGAAAGTTTCATTAACATAGTGAGAAACGAAAGGGTTGCTTTACCGATTCACAGAATGAAAGTTCTGTACAAAATAACAATTTGATTTATTATGACTAAACTCAAAATAATAAACAAACCACATGAAACATTTACAATACGTCAAATTGGATACTCAAATAAATGTTGTGAAGATGAAGTTGTCCATAAACTAGCTTGTGACGTTTATGACCAAGTGGTATGTGGAGCCAATTCCTTGCAACTCAAATCTTAAGAGAAACACCCAGCCAACCCAACAATAATTGCTGCTACAGTAGTGAGAACTCAGACAATGAACATCCAAGACAGAACCACGTAAGAAAAGACGGGAACAGCCGCGCTCTGCTGAGCTCTGATTATCACAGAGCAAAATTCCCTAATCTGCTGGTGCTGCGGACATACATTACCAAGCTGTCTTCTTAACTGCAAGGACACGATCTGGCGTACTGGAGGCGATGGCTGGTTGCTTCGACGTCCCGTCGTGGTGATGATAATGTCGCGAGTATAGCCCGAAACAAATTCTCCTGGTCTGGTTGTTCCAGACTAACGACTTCCTAGCAACACAAATACGGCTCTGAGGGAGACGAAGAAGGCTCGCTACACAAGCACTACTGGTATAGTGAGTGATTTTAACAAGAGAAGTCACACAGTAACTCCGATACAGTCAACTTCAGTCAAAACTGCTCAAGACGGACCACATAGGCCCCTTGTATGCAGAACGCTCAATTGCCAACTGTATTCGGAAAGTTACGTTGAAGTCGAAACTTCAGCAACTTCGTCAAACAGTTACAATTAAATGAAAGTATATTAGACAGCCAACGGAAGGCAGGCTGTCCAGAGCAGCGAGAGCTCAGTCTTGTAACCTACTCCGACCGAAAGGCGAGAGCCGACCCTCTCAAGAGCACCTGTCCAAGCCGAACACAGAACATTCCCACCCCTACGACAGTGGCCGTGGTTAAACGTTCCAATCAGCAACTCGAAAATCGGCGGAAAATTCCCCTCTATTGCTGACGCAGTACTATTCCACCAATGGAGATACTTGGCGCCAGTTTCTGCGCCGATTTTGCTACGTCACGGAGCTATTCCCTGAGTAAGCCAATCACAGTTATGATTTTGCAGAAAACGAGGGAATTTGCCCGCCAAGACTGCCTGGGAACACAAGTCATTCCCACGCCTCGCTGGTAGCCCGCCAGAAAGTGTTTTCACTAAGTTTCTGCGAAGTAACGGAATCTCTAGCCCAGCCGCTCTGTCAGGCTCCTGTGGGCGTGTCACTCCCGCTCTTATGACAATGTCGGCGTCCGGAAAGCATCCACTCGACTCCCTCACACCCGTCGGCTTAACCCTTTCAAGTTCAGCAGAACCCGCCTGTCACCGGCCCACCCGGGTGACGAGAGACGCTGCGTGGGAAGTCCGCGTGTGAAGGAATAGCGAATTTTCATCGCATGCAATTAGAGAGGAAAATCGAATTACTCAGAGTAAGATAGAAATATGAGAGGGGGCTCATGCCACCTCTCACATTTACTGATGTACTCCAATTACTCGTGCGCACTGCTACACTTGTTTTGACCTGAGAGACCGAGCTAAATTTCTTACAGCTCTGAAGTTAATAATCACATCTGACGTTCGACCATAGGACAGGATTATTCACACCACTAACAGTTCATACACTGCCCCTAGCTGACCCCCAGCAACCCCCGTTAATAATCACCACAAATGCGGAACAGGATAATGGTTAAAGGCAATAGAGGAACAGTCACATACAGAAAAGCGCTGTACTCGGGTTTTGACGAAAAATATGTAGTTTTTTGTCTTCAATTAGGCCACACCAAGTTTGACGCATTCTCTGAACAACTCTGGCCAGCTAGCTACTTGACTCCATAGATATGTGCCTGCGGAGCTAAAGGATAACACCTGCCTAAAAATCCGGAAATGACCAGAAACCCACACCCGTGCATGGGAACACACTTGCGGACTTTTTGATACTGGAAAAAGAACGAGGTTGTTCAGTAAGTTCCAACTGCTCCCGACCTCAGAATTATACTACGAAAACACCGCCTCCACCCCAAAGGGCACACGACATCTGTAGTCTACAAGACTGCACCACGAAATTATTCAACGTACAGCCTTCCAGCCACGCAGACTCAGGAGTCGAATACAGGCATTTCCACTGTCCATTTTCTACTTTCCCTACTAGCACTGCTGGACGGTGCTTCCTCTGGCCAGCACTTTCACTTTCCAATCGGCATCAGAAAACTCTGCCCATCATAGGCAAACTATTTGCTCTTGACATCACCATAGTGTGCTTAGACACTACGTATTTCAGAGGACTGTGTAAAGTTTATTCGATCTGAACTGAACAAAACCCCCTTCCACTAACTACCAGAAACTGGCGCCGACATCCACAAAAGTGAAAAAACGGAGCACACATGTGTGGCCAGGAAAGAATATGTTACAGCTAGTGTGCTTACGTGGTATTCACCTGTGATAAGCTGAATAAGTGCCAGTGTCTCAATTTTTTCACAAAAACTGCACTACAGAGCCGAGCATGGATCGCACGCCCCAGCTCAGGTCCTCTGATGAAGCAGTCAACGTCATCTATTTAGGACAACAGTGCTTTTCAAGATGGAACCGTACTTTGCAAATGTTAAACTTGTAATAGTGCGCATCAAGAGATGCTTTACCGTTCAAAGACAGGTCATCCCTGTAACAATGGATTGTATAAAGTTAACTAACTCTTTTTATCATTCTTGGAATAAAGTGAACTCTTGTTTCATGTGTTGTAGCTTCGATCAACCATCTCCAGAGCAATCAAAGAACCCACAGCTATGACTGGACGACTGTAGTTCGTCGAGTCATAACAGTAACACAGATATCGAAACTGCATACAGAGTGTGACTGTTCCGTATGTCAGTCTCAATCGAACGGACACAACCATCATCAGAAGTACTAATGTCATAAATGAATTTTTATTCTCTCTGTATGATTTAGCTTGTGTAAATCACCGCTCTTAAGGGCCCTGATTAAAAATCACCTGGATAAAGCTGTTTTTACCAGCACAATTTCATCAGTAGGTTTCTTAATGTTCATCTGCCTGCTTGTTATCGAGTTCTGGTGTTGGTCCAAATAACCGAACTGAGAGGTGGCGGACACGAACTCCGTGCGGGAAAGAAGCCATATGAGTAACGAAACGTTTTAGCCAGTAACGAAACGCTACTTCGAGTCTCGGGGCGTATTCGTTACTCGGTAACGAATACATTCGATCCCAAACAGCTCTTTTCTCATATCTGTCGGCAGAAGATCTACCAGTCCTTACACAGTCTTTTTCCCACCGAGGGCCCAGTGTATAGCCCGTTGTAGAGTCACCAAACGTCCTAAATTATTTGTTGGATATATTCCGACATATCCTGGAACTCCCTCTAGGACCATGGAACTTTCTCCTTGATGTCTTCACACATATCCTACCATTTTGTCCCTTCTTCTTGTCAATGTTTTCTACATGTTCCTCCCTTCGCCGATTCTTCAGGGGACCTCCTCAAATCTGATACAGTCAGTCCTCCTAATTTTCAACATCCTTCTGAAGCATCACATCTCAAAAGCTTCTATGCTCTTCTTTTCCAGTTTACCCACAGTCCATGTTTCACGACCATACATCGCTGTGCTCGAAACGTACATTCTTGCAAATTCCTTCCTCATGTTAAGGTCCATATTTGATACTGGTAGATTTCACTTGGCCAGGAATGCCTTCTTTGCCTGTGTTAGTCATCTTTTTATCTACTTCCCTTGCTTCGTACATTATGTATTATTTTGTGTACAAGGTAGCATCACCAGTTTTGATAAGTTTATCGCTAACCTCATGTCGCTAACCCCTTTAATTTCATCTTTTTTCGTTTTCTCTCAGTCCATATTCTGTATTCATTAAACTGTTCATTTCTGCATTGTCACTTAGGATGGCAATGTCATCAGTGAATTATACCAATGATATCCTTTTACCCTGAACTTTAATCCCACTCTTGAACCTTTCTTTTATTTCTGATTTATAGATTCAACAATACGTGTAATTGATTAAATCTCTGTCTTACACTCTTTTTAATCAGGGTATTTCTGTCTTGGTCTTCCTTTCTTATTGTTCCCTGTTCGTCCTTGTGCATATTGTAAATTATCCGTCTTTCCGTATAGGCCACACCTATTTTCCTAATAACTGTGATCTTGCAACATTTTACATTGTCGAACGCTTTTTCTAAGTCGACAAACCCTATGCACGTGTCTTGATTTTTCTTAAGTTCTTCCATTATCAAGGGCAGAACTGCCTCCTACCGCGCTACACCTTTCGAGCTGACAAACAAACGGGAAAGTGAGCTAATAAAAACCGTGTTGGAATCATTATATGTATGTATGTATGTAAACTCCACATTTTCTTCTGAAGCACAGGACCGCTTTTAGTCAAACTTGGTACAAATATCACTTGCCCTTTCATTTTTAAGCAGGATGGGTACAAAGAGTTCGAAAAGATTGTAAGGGTGCTGCAGGGGAGTTTGTGCTGATAAATAACTGTTACGAAAAAAATTCGATTTGTTGCACCGTTTCTGAATTACTTAGCATTTAATTTAGTTAATCAGACATTGTGCGCGCAAATTCAAGCAGCTTGCCAGAGACAGTGTAGCCAATCGTGTTCCCAACCGACCAAATGTAGCTTTTGCTCACATAGCTTAAATCTATCATTTCCGAAAAATACGTGTTTTAATTGGTAATGAGCATTTGAACAAGTGGTAACTACTCACAGATGTCTGTGAATTACCGCATTTTAACGCGTGGAAGTACTTGAATTTGCACGCACAGCGACCTGACTGATTAACTTCAACGATACGTGACTCAACACTGCAACATCCTTACAAGATTTTGCTGTGAAATAATTTTTAAGGAAATGATTCAATACATTGTGCCGATTCCGAGTTATTTAGCATTGTAGTTAGCCAATCAGTTCGTTGTGCGCTCAAATTCAAGTAAGTACCTGCACGCTCTAAAATGCGGTAATGCTCAGACATCTGTGAGTAGTTACCACTAGTTCAAACGCTCAGTACCCCTTAAACTGCGTCTTTGTCGGCAATGATAAGTTGAAACTTAGCAAAAGCTACGTTTGTTGGGTTCGAGGAAACCAACCGAAGAAAGCATCTGGTGACACTGTTTCTGACAGGCTGCTTGAATTTGCGTGCTCGACGATCTGGCTCAATTCAGTGGTAAATAACTCGGAAATAGCGCGGCACATCGAATCTTTTTCCTAGCGCAATCTCTCCTACAAAAACTTACAAATTTTTCCCACCACTGTCTGGGGCGTCCCCAGATAGGCCTTCGCTGGTCATCTGGCCTGAGTTTGAAGACAGTTCTATTCCAGACAAGGAGATTCCACGCCGAAGACGTGTCTGGAGCAACTCCGGACAGCAGTCGGATACCAGCCTGGCTGTCGCCCACAATACGGGGTGACAACCGGGAGTGACTGTTTGGGGAGCCATCCCTTTTCATAGCAGGACCCCGTTGGGTGCCATCGTAGGCACCATTACAGTACAGTAGTACGTTGACGGACGATGTTCTAGTCCAGTATTGTTGCCCCTCCTGGGCTACAATTCAGCAAGATAACTCCCGCCCGCAGACGGTGAGAGTTAGTACTGCTTGTCTCCGTGCCTGCCAAACCCTACCTTGGCCAGCAAGGTCGCCGGATCTCACTCCAATTGAGGAAGTTTAGGCCCTCCGACTAGGTCGGTATTCTGACAATCTAACGCGCCAACTAGACAGAATTCGTCACGATATTCCTCAGGAGGACGTCCAACAACCCTATCAGTCAATGCCAAGGCGAATAAGTGCTTGTAAAAGGGCAACGGAAGTACCAACGCGTTACTGATTTGCTCAATTTGGAAAGATATTTCTCCTGAACAAATCTTCCAATTTTTGTGAAATTGTAATCACTTGTTTGTCTGCATATGTACATCAAATATATCCAGTACCCTCTCACTCAAATAATTCCTTCGTGAAGCGCTGTATTTCTTTGTTCTCTCTTTTTTTTTATCCGACCCAGGTGGTCGAGCGGTTCTAGGCGCTCCAGTCGGGAACCGCGTGACTGCTACGGTCGCAGTTTCGAATCCTGTCTCGGGCATGAATGTTTGTGATGTCCTTACGTTAGTTAGGTTTAAGTAGTTCTAAGTCTAAGGGACTGATGACCTCAGATGTTAAGTGCCATAGTGCTCAGAGCCATTTGAACCATTTTTCTTTCTTTTTGAGTATATTTTGGAATCAGGAATATACTGACTTGCGGCATGAAATGTTCCATATTCAGTTACCAATATTTTATAAAATTTCACGTGTGTCGATGTTGTACACTTCGCCGCGAACGATATGTCCGTTCTCTCAAGGGCTAGTCTTTCGCAGCCGTTGAAGACCGCCGGCCGGGGTGGCCGTGCGGTTCTAGGCACTGCAGTCTGGAGCCGAGCGACCGCTACGGTCATAGGTTCGAATCCCGCCTCGGGCATGCTTGTGTGTGATGTCCTTAGGTTAGTTAGGTTTAATTAGTTCTAAGTTCTAGGCGACTGGTGACCTCAGAAGTTAAGTCGCATAGTGCTCAGAGCCATTTGAACCATCTGAAACGTTGAAGACCTGCATGTCGCAGAGTATGGTCCTCTTGAACTCTTAGATCCCAAATTCGCTCCTCAAACTATAGCGGCATACCGTCGAACAACAAACCAGTCTCGATACGCCACAGTTCTGCTGCTGTCAAGTTCCGACATCTAATGGCAGACATTTCTCCTTCCTCCAAGCAAACAAACAACATTCATATGCGATTTCTGAATGAGTAACTCGCTGCGCAACCCTTGCTTGTTATGGAGGATGTTGATGGCATTACTCCTACCTACTACGTGCAGCTGAGCTGTAATAGTGATTATTTTCATATCCAAGCGTATATATTACTTCACGTCAGTTGACGTTCGTAGCCTCCCGCCCTCATGCTGATGCAATTTTAATGGGCAGCAGTCAGCAATGTACTAGAATATGCACTTCATAGCTGTTGATTTTTACTATAAAGACTTCGCCCTGGCCGAGCAGTCCTAGGCGCTTAAGTCCGGAACCGCGCTGCTGCTACGGTCGCAGGTTCGAATCTTGCCTCGGGTATGGATGTGTGTGATGTCCTTAGGTTAGTTAGGTTTAGCTAGTTCTAAGTCTAGGAGACTGATGACCTCAGATGTTAAGTCCCATAGTGCTTAGAGCCATTTGAACCAACACATTATGACCATCTGCTTAATAGCTTGTTTGTCCATCTTTGGAACGAAATATATCACTGATTCTACGTATTAGGGATCCGACAGAGTTTTGTAGGTTCGCGGATATACACTACTGACCATTAAAATTGCTACACCACGAAGATGACGTGCTACAGACGCGAAATGTGACCGACAGGAAGAAGATGCTGTGATATGCAAATGATTTCCTTTTCAGAGCATTCACACAAGTTTGGCGCCGGTGGCGACACATACAACGTGCTGACAAAGGGAAAGTTTCCAACCGATTTCTCATACACAAACAGCAGTTCACCGGCCTTGCCTGGTGAAATGTTGTTGTGATGCCTCGTGTAAGGAGGAGAAATGCGTACCACCACGTTTCCGACTTTGATAAGGTCGGAAGGTCGGAATGTAGTCTATCGCGATTGCGGTTTATAGTATCGCGACATCGCTGCTCGTGTTGGTCGAGATCCAATGACTGTTAGCAGAATATGGAATCGGTGGGTTCAGGAGGGTAATACGGGACGCCGTGGATCTCAACGGCCTCGTATCACTAGCAATCGAGATGACAGGCATCTTCTCCGCATGGCTGTAACGGATCGTGCAACCACGTCTCGATCCCTGAGTCAACAGATGGGAACGTTTGCAAGACAACAACCATCTGCACGAACAGTTCGACGACGTTTACAGCAGCATGGACTATCAGCTCGAAGACCGCGGTTACCCTTCACGCTGCATCACAGACAGGAGCGCCTGCGATGGTGTACTCAACGACGAACCTGGGTGCACGAATGGCAAAACGTCATTTTTTTCGGATGAATCCAGGTTCTGTTTATAGCATCATTATGGTCGCATCCGTGTTTGGCGACATCGCGGTGAACGCACATTGGAAGCGTGTATTTGTCATCGCCATACTGGCGTATCACCCGGCGTGATGGTATGGGATGCCATTGGTTACACGTATCGGTCACCTCTTGTTCGCATTGATGGACTTTGAACAGTGGACGTTACATTTCATATGTGTTACGACCCGTGGCTCTACCCTTCATTCGATCCTTGTGAAACCCTACATTTCAGCAGGATAATGCACGACCACATGTTGCAGGTCCTGTGCGGGACTTTCTGGATACAGAAAATGTTCGACTGCTGCTCTGGCCAGCACATGCTCCAGATCTCTCACCAACTGAAAACGTCTGGTCAATGGTGGCCGAGCAACTGGCTCGTCGCCGGCCGGAGTGGCCGTGTGCTTCTAGGCGCTACAGTCTGGAACCGAGCGACCGCTACGGTCGCAGGCTCGAATTCTGCCTCGGGCATGGATGTGTGTGATGTCCTTATGTTAGTTAGGTTTAATTAGTTCTAAGTTCTAGGCGACTGATGACCTCAGAAGTTAAGTCGCATAGTGCTCAGAGCCATTTGAACTGGCTCTTCACAATACGCCAGTCACTACTCTTGATGAACTGTGGTATCGTGCTGAAGCTGCATGGGCAGCTGTACCTGTACACGTCATCCAAGCTCTGTTTGACTCAATGCCCAGGCGTATCAAAGCAGTTATTACGGCCAGAGGTGGTTGTTCTGTGTACTGATTTCTCAGGATCTATGTAATCACATGTCAGTTCTAGTATAACATATTTGTCCAATGAATACCCATTTATCATCTGCATTTCTTCTTGGTGTAGCAATTTTAATGGCCAGTAGTGTATGTGGCATCAGATGTCTACGCCTAGGTCATGAAATTCGCGTAAACAACGGGCCGCTGATTTGCGTTCGGGGTGATGGTCCCCGGTCCCCGATAGCGATCCAGATGAATTCCATAGGATTTATATCGTCCACTATAACGCTCCTCTGTAGACAGTTATACTGCTGAAAGATGACATCACGTTCGGGGAAGACATTAAACATGAAGGGATGCAGGTGGTTCGCAGCTGTCAGAGTGTCTTCGATTACTAACACAGGCCCCATGAAAGTGCAGGAGAACGTCTCCCACAGTATAATACTGTTCACATCAGCTTGCGTCCGTTGCGCACTACACCTTCCGAGCCGAAGTTCATCTCGATGACGGCGTTTGTGGAGACGACCAGCGACCTAGTGTAGCAACAATGTGATTAACCCGAAGAGCCGACGCGTATGCACTGATCCACGGTAGAATTCCGATGATTCCGTGGCCACTGAAACCGTAACTGGCGATGTCATTGGGTCAACATGTGAACTCGTAGGGGTGGTCTGCTGCGGAGCTCCATGTTCAACATTGTGTGATGAACGGTGTGCTCCGAAATACTTGTAGATGCACAGCACAGATACAACAGGTCACCATCTGTCCTACTTTACAGAGCAGACAAGCCTCTGCATTCCACGTTCAGTGAAAGGTCGTGGAATCCAACCATTTAGCGCCTAGTGGTAGTTTCACTGTCCTTCTACCTCCTTCCGTTGTTGCTGACGACAGTAACATTCCAACATACGACCAGCTTCACCGTTTACGAGATACTGGTTCACAGGATCTGCGTAATAATAATCTGCCGCTTTTAAAAGTCACTTATTTCAATGGATTTCCCCATTTGTCCATATCTTCGCTAGAGGGATCCTCCGTCCGTGTTTACTCCGCTTGTGTTACCACGTCACGTGCCCGCAACTCTGCCAGGCGGCATCCAACGTCGAGGTGTTCAGTGGTCACAATGTTTTGGCTTATCAGTGTATTTGTCACACACACACACACACACACACACACACACACACACACACATATATATATATATATATATATATATATATATATATATATATACAGTATTTCAGATATATTTAACATATTTCACCCATATTGCACACATATTCCATCTTCTTCTTCTTCTTCTTCTTCTTCTTGACTTACGGCCTGTGTAGGACCACGGGTAGCCCCTTCGTGGATTGCATTTTCCTCTTCTTCTCCCAGAACCTCTTCATTCTTTCTCTTCTTCTCTCCCGCTCTTCTTCCGAGATCTTCAGTTTCCGCTTCTCCTGTCGGCTCCACTGGTGACACTCTAATCTTTTCCTGTATTCTTCTCCGTCATTGATCTCCGGCATATTGGTCGGTGTATATTTGTTCCTCCAATTTTCCTTTCCTTCGACCTTGATCCACAATTCCAACCAGTCCTTCTGAAGTTCAACAACCCACTTGGTTCCTGTCTTTCCCCTCGTCCTCCCTGTTGTTTCCCACACTCTCTTCGTCATTCTTTCCATACTCATCCTAACTACATGTCCAGCAAACCTTGCCCTTTTGAGTCTGATTTACTCGGATATTGTTCTCATGTTCCGGTACAATTCTTCCCTAGGTCTTCGTATCCACCTCTCTCCACCTCTTTTGGGATCTAGTATTTTTCTCTGTTTTTTTTCTCTCTTCTTTCTCTAGTTGTTCTGCCCCTTTTCTTCCTAGTGTCATCGTCTCAGCAGCATGTAATATTGCATTCCTCACCGTTGCCTTGTAGTGGCGTATCTTTGCCCGATTAGCAGCCGCTTAAGTTGTATTCTTGGGATGGCGCGGAAAGCGTTGTACGAACACGTAATAACGCCTAACCGGAGAATAAACGTGGGATAACTGAACCGATGATATTGGCAGAGTTCGTGAAGTTAACCGGAGAATACGTTTTGGCAGAGGCAGGAATAGTTACATAATTAGTTATTTCAAGATTGTTTGTTAGAATGAGAAAGGTATAGGAATGGGAACATCACACAAATTATATGGAAGAATATGACGATTCCAAATTTATTTCTTTTCTATTTCGTGATTGAGAAACTGGAGCATAACTACTTCCTAAAATAAAACTTTTTGCTTGTAGTAGGTGTAATAGGCATTTGATTTTGGCAATTCGTCAATTATATTCTGTCGTGTTGTTTATGTTATAAAAATGGCTATTTTTGCCAAAACAGACTCGATTATTTGGCGTGTATTACAACTACTGCAATATTAGGAAGGCCTATTTCGTTTTATCAAGCAAACAGGCAAAATATACGTAATCAAATCGAGCAACCACACCAGTCTTGGGTACTACTCGTAAAAACAGCTTTTTCAATATTATACAAGGATATTAGGATTCTTCATGTGACAAAACGTTTGACGAACGTTGATGAAGTAACACATTCTTTCGCAGAAAGGAAAGCACGAAGGCGTAAAGCTGTAACAAGATTAGAGAGAGAAAAATGCTGGGACCTAAGTATTGAAGAAATGTGTACTATCTTGCTTGTCTCTTGCTTTTACTTGTTTATGTTCCCTATATTTAATTATATGTCACGCAATAGAGAAAGTTACTAGTTAATCGACAGTAAAGAGTTCTTATTCTCCCGGGCACAAACAATCCCCCCCCCAGTATTAGTTATGAGTTTTTTTAAGGAGGATAGGATGTCAAACCGGCCGACAGGGAGCAGGAGAGGCAAAACACATTTTAATTTCCATTTCCTGAGTATAGGTTTGATGTCTTCCATTAAAATATATACACGTTTGAATTGTACATAGCGAAATACAGTGATTTGCGATGGAAGAATGCTGCGTAAACAGGTGTGGCAATGCACTTTTGCATACTTAAGACCAAATAACATGTTTTACATTGTCTCGAACATAAATGTTTTATATATCAACCTATTCAGAAAGATTTGCTCTGCAAAATAAGCATATTTTTGAAAAATCAGTTTTTTTTAGATTTTTGGCGTCTTATCTCAAACATTCGAGTGGGAGGGTGGGAGGGGGGGGGGGGGCGGCTCCATCAAGTTTTTGTCACGGTTCGGAGATATCGTAGATTCGGGGCTGTAAACTGTTCGCGTGCCACTGTGGTTAAAGTGAACATTACGTGGCAAAATGGTGCTATTTAAAACCTGCAGAGGTAACTGTGGTACACCAGGGACCATAGATAATGGGGCCGCACAATGACTGTGGAGATGTGTGTCGAGAAATAAACGTACAGCTCTTGAGCACCTGACCAACCAGACGATCCAAGGGGCTACAAACACTGTCTGTTCAACGACCTTTCAGTAAACCTTGCTGCGTGTGGACTTCTGCATCAGGCGTCTGGTCCACGTAGCCATGCTGACTGCTGTTCACTGGCGATGAAGGCTGGAATTTGGACGCCAATACCGCAGCTCGACGTCGGAAGGATCCAAGCCAGAGGTCATTCCCTGGGTTATCGTTGTAGAAAGCACAATGGATCAAGACAAGTGTGCATCTATCCTTGTGGACCATGCCCACCAATAAATGCAGTTTGTTTCTCTTCGGCACGATGGCATCTATCAGCAGGTCAATGCAGCACGTGACAAGGATCGCAGTGTGCATCTGTGGTTCGAAGAGCTCCAAGATGAGTATACTGTATCCCTCTGGCCACCAAACTCGCCAGATTAAAACACAATCGAGCATCTGCGGAATTACCTAAATAGGACTGCTTTCAGCACGGATTCTCAACCGAGAAATGTAGCGCAACAGCCCATTGCTCTACAGTCGGCACGGCTGCACATCCATGCCGGTGCCTTCCAGAACCTCACTGACTGTGTTACAGGACGTCTCACTTCGGTACGCGCTGCAAAACGTAGTATTCAGATAGGTGGTACATTATGTGACTCGACAGTGGCTTATTTGTTGCAAGTGGACCACATTTTCGCTTTAAATTTTATAAGTACTGTCACAGCTGTTAAAATGATGGCAAGCACAAATTTTCTGGGCTATCTGTATGTGGTAGGGAATCAGTACAGGGCTGGGAGAAATTATTTTATACTTTCTCGTTCGTTTATATAGCAAAGTTATATCTAAATAATTATTTATAAATATGTAGACAGAGTAGTGCATCGCGGAAGACGAGCAGACGGTGTCGAGTGCCGAGGGAAGTGTGGCGCCTGGCAGAGCGGGAAGACGAGCGGCAGAGCAACGGTGGAGGCAGAGGCTCCCCGCGCCCAAGGCCGCGGCGGCGGCGGCAGGTACGTCAGAAGTGCTCCGGGTGTTGGCGCGTTCCTCTCGTGCGTCGCATTCCGAGGCGCCGCGCCGCGCCGCGCCGTCACAGCCCGGCCTGCCCTGCGCTGCGCCCCCAGCCGCGGCTCGGCCGCCGCTCTCCCGCTGCCTGCCCCGCCACAGCACCGAGAAGCCACCAGACTTCGACCGACAAGTACTACCCTTACTGTCTCACTTAAAAGTCCGTACTTTCCGAGCTAGTTAACATACACTACTGACCATTACAATTGCTACACCACGAAGGTGACGAGCTAAAGACGCGAAATTTAAGCGACAGGAAGAAGATGCTGTGATATGCAAATGATTAGCTTTTCAGAGCATTCACACAAGGTTGGCGCCTGTGGCGACACCTACAACGTGCTGACAAAGGGAAAGTTTCCAACCGATTTCTCATACACAAACAGCAGTTCACCGGCCTTGCCTGATGAAACGTTGTTGTGATGCCTCGTGTAAGGAGGAGAATTGCGTACCATCACGTTTCCTACTTTGATAAGGTCGGATTGTAGTCTATCCCGATTGCGGTTTATCGTATCGCGACATTGCTGCTCGCGTTTGTCGAGATCCAATGACTGTTAGCAGAATATGGAATCGGTGGGATCAGGAGGGTAATACGGAACGCCGTGCTGGATCCCAACGGCCTCGTATCACTAGCAGTCGAGATGACAGGCATCTTATCCGCATGGCTGTAAAGGATCGTGCAACCACGTCTCGATCCCTGAGTCAACAGATGGGGACGCTTGCAAGACAACAACCTTCTGCATGATCAGTTCTACGACGTTTTCAGCAGCATGGACTATCAGCTCGGAGATCGTGGCTGCGGTTACCCTTCACGCTGCATCACAGACAGGAGCGCCTGCGATGGTGTACTCAACGATTAACCTGGGTGCACGAATGGCAAAACGTCATTTTTTCGGATGAATCCAGGTTCTGTTTACAGCATCATGATGGTCGCATCCGTGTTTGGCGACATCGCGGTGAACGCACATTGGAAGCGTGTATTCGTCATCGCCATACTGGCGTATCACCCAGCATGATGCTATGGGGTGCCACTGGTTACACGTCTCGATTACCTGTTCTTCGCATTGACGGCACTTTGAACAGTGGACGTTACATTTCATATGTGTTACGACCCGTGGCTCTACCCTTCATTCGATCCCTGCGAAACCCTATATTTCAGCAGGATAATGCACGACCGCATGTTGCAGGTCCTGTGCGGGCCTTTCTGGATACAGAAAATGTTCGACTGCTGCCCTGGCCAGCACATTCTCCAGATTTCTCACCAATTGAAAACGTCTGGTCAATGGTGGCCGAGCAACTGGCTCGTCACAACACGCCAGTCACTACTCTTGATGAACTGTGGTATCGTGTTGAAGCTGCATGGGCAGCTGTACCTGTACACGCCATCCAAGATCTGTTTGACTCAATGCCCAGGCGTATCAAGGCCGTTATTATGGCCAGAGGTGGTTTTTCTGGGTACAGATTTCTCAGGATCTATGCACCCAAATTGCGTGAAAATGTAATCACATGTCAGTTCTAGTATAATATATTTGTCCAATGAATACCCGTTTATCATCTGCATTTCTTCTTGGTGTGGCAATTTTAATGGCCGGTAGTGTAATTACTACTTACGATTTGATGTAGATGAACGTGCATTACCTCTCACAAAAGACATCTATTCTGAAGCCAAGTAAACCATTACTGGATGACAAAAGCTCAGTAATAAAGTAAAGCAAAAAGGTTGTTTTGAACACCACACTTCCCTTGCTACGCACGATCCTACTGGAGGTTGTATGCCGTTGCCTTCCTCCATCCTTCGAACTGACTTACCCATCCAATTACATGAGGGTCTACAGTTTGACGTCAGTTCAAACCTCGGTGCAACTCGGCATTCGATACGTTAACAAACATTGCTAAAGGTGAAAGAAGTGGTAAATGACTGCCCAGCGATTGAACCCGAGACCTTTGGATCCATGCTCTTGTACTTCAGCACTGAGTCATCCACCCTATAGACCAATATCACTGTTACATCATTTCTTTAAGACTAGCTGAGAACCCAGTGTTGCCCAGGTATGTACGTTCCAAACTCCTGTTAGTCCTCGCCCTTCCTTCTCTCATTGTCAGTCTCTTCCTTCCTCCCCACTCTCTGACCATCTGCTCTGCCCCTCTCTCCGACAATCTCCTCCTATCTCCTCTCTGTTCATCTGCTCCCCCCCCCCCCTTCTGTCCATCTACTCCTTCCATCTCTGTCTATCTGCTACTCCCCCACCTTCTGTCTATCTGCTCTTCTCCCTCTGACCATCAACTCCTTCGCTCTCTGTCCATCTGCTCGTTCCCCTTCAGTCCATCGTCTCCACAGCCCCTCCAGTTCTATCTGACCATCTCCCCATCTCTCTCACCCTCGTCTCTATCAGTCTATTCTTTTCTTCTTCTGTCATTCTCCCCCTCTCCTCTGTCTCTGTCTATCCCCTCACCATCCCTGTCCATCTCCTCTTCCCCCTGTCTATGTTCATTTGCTCCTTTCCCTTCTCTGTCCATCTCCTCTTCTCTCCTTCTCATTCCACTTTATCACCCCCACCCCAATAGGAGGCTTTTGTTACTTATCTCCACAGTACTGTTTCCCATACCGTCACTAATATGTGTACCACATTTGGTTGAAATCGTTCCGTGAGTTTGGAGCGAGCTTCTTATCCATGACTTTACCTGCGTACGCAGATGTCAAACATATTTCACATATATTTAACGTATTTCACCTGTTTTTCCAGAGAATTTCACCCTGCAGTTTCATTTTCACGCAGTTCAATGTTTGTGATGTCATGACTCCTGAACTATCTGTGGCACAATGATATACTTTTGCTCGTGTATTAAGTAGTGTATGTCAATATTCTCCGACGAATGTGTTGTGAATAGAGTTTGTAATTTTACTGCATGAATAGTATAAACTTTTTTCCTTTCATCTTTTTGTGGGGTTTGTCGGAGAGAAAGAGTGTCGCGCAGGTATGAAATTATATATAAATTTTGTTCTACTTCACTAAGTGCTGTCATACGCAAATACTGGATGAGTAAGGTATGATTATTTGCGCGTCGCGTGCTACACTGCCTTTTATCCCCACCCCCACCTCTTAGACAGGTAAGTGTTTGTTATCCCCATAGCAATTCTTTCCAGACAGATACGTGTACTAAGTTTGGTATGAATCGGTCCAGTGGTTAAGGAGAAGATGTGGAATGTACATACTTACACACGTATATGCACTAATCAGTCAGAACATTATGACCATCGACTTACTATCGATATAAACCCGTCCAGGCGATAGCAACGTCACCTGGCGAGGAATGACTTAGTCAGACACACACACGGCACCATCAGTGAGCATGCTGTCTGTGTGCAGAATGGGACAGGCACGCGATCTGACTGAGTTTGATCGAGGGCAGATTGTGATAGCCCAGAGGCTTGGCAGTAGCATTTAGGAAACTGCGCGACTTGTTGGGTGTTCGAAGAGTCCTGTGGTGAGTGTCTGTAACACGTGGCGAAACCAAGGGGAAATTACGTCCAGACGTAATCCCTCATTACAGGTGTCAGACGTCGCAGGCTGGACAGACAGGTAAACCAGGACAGGCGGCGAATTGTGGCGGAACTAACATCAGACTTTAACGCTGGGCAGATTACAAGCGTGTCTGAACACACAGTGCACCGAACGCTCCTAACAATGGGCCTCCGTAACCCACGACCCATGCATTTGCCAATGTTAACACCACGACTTCGACAACTATGACATGACCACCGGCACTGGACGTTGGGGCTGTGGCAGAGCATTGGATGGTCTGATGAACCCGATACCTTCATCATCGTGCCGATGAGAGGGAGCGAATCCATCGTCTTCATGGGGAACAGCTCCTTGACACTTGTACTGCAGGACAGAGACAAGCTGGTGGTGACTCCATTACGCTCTGGGGAACATTCACGTAGGCGTCCATGGGTCCACTGGAGTTCGTGCAAGACACCATGATCACCAAGGGGTATCGTACACTGGTTGCAGACCACGTGCACTTCTTCCTGACGATCATTTTTCCCTGACGGCAATGACGTTTTTCAACAAGGTAATGCGCCATGTCACAAGGTGACCATTGTAATAGAGTGGTTTGGAGGAACACAGTGGAGTGTTCCAATTGATGTGCTGGCCCCAAAACTCGCCAGATCTGAACCCAGTCGAACATACCTCTGATGCGATAGAGCATGGTGTCGGAGCTCATCGCTACCCATCCACGGAATTTACGGGAATAATGAGTTGTGTGATCAGAGGTGGTACTCCCTCCAGCGACCTACAGCGGCCTCATTGCTTCCATGCCACGACACGTTGCCGCTGTTATCTGTGCCAAATGTGGACATACCGGCTAATAGGTAGATGGTCATAATGTGCTGCCTGATCAGTGTACATTGGGAGGCACCCACATGCCTTGCTCATACTGTGGCATCAAGCAGTCAGGCCTGCAAGATGAGTGGTCTACCAAGCGAGTGGATTCATTCTTATTTATCGAGTAACATGAACTCTAGTACTCACACTTAAGTTACAAGTTATCCTCCTATATGATTAATACGCAACGGAAACACGCATCTGACTATCAGTAATTTACAGAACACTGACTGTACACTACGCACTGGCAATACCACATTTTCCTTCCCTTTTTATTTAACGGCTTTTGTCAACACGTGGCCACCGCACTGAATATGAATGGCGCACACATTATAAATTCGGGACATTCTGACAACATACAATTCGAAGGAAAAGTCCATCAATCTTTTTGTTTTCACTATCTTATTTATTCCGATAAATTCTCTAACCTAAACACACAAATTCTACAACCTACAACAATAACACATGAGAAATTCCGCCCAGTGGGCATGGCTTTACAATGGTGAATCTCTATATTATGGTCTCGTAATTACTTTTAACGCTACAGTGCACTTTCTGGATAGGATCGTGGATCTTTTATTATACTTCACGCTTCGACTCTCACAATCATCATCACTAAACTTTCCTCCAGACCGAGCGGTACCGAAGGAACAAGCATAACCCACTAATCTTTTGAAACTACCTCGCTACTCTCCCATGCAAACCACACATATCCAAATTACATGACATACACCACACTACAACATGAAATACTACACAGAGAATAGTCACAACATTATCACTTTCAGCTTTCCCACTTCAATTAATATTTATCCCAGTTTCACACGACACTGCCCCACTTTGTAATTCTACTTTCCTACTATGAACTCTGGAGATATTTGCACGTCTTCCTGTGCAATGCAAGCCAAATGGCGTTGCTGGATAGACGGCCGACTCACCTTGCTTCTCTCTCAGAGTTTGAATCAAGCGTCACACGGAATCATATCACGCAAAGTAATATTAAGAACATCACACACGCGAGTCCTCAACTGATACCATGAACGAGTACTTCTCTTTATCCTTTGTCTCATACACAGATTGAGACTCACACAGTACTCACCATGTGGAAGTACTCGTCTCTAATTTCAAGTCCTGCACACGCCATTTCTTAAATATTTCAACTTATGGTACACACGCTATTTCTTAAATATTTCAACTTATTGTACACATGCTAGTAATTCAGCTTAACTTAAGCACACGGAAGTATTTCAACTTATTGCTACACGTGGTTTCATTGTGACCGTTGGTCACTTCCGAAGATTACTACAATCCCTTTAATATTACCAGCCTGACATTT
Source organism: Schistocerca serialis cubense (assembly GCF_023864345.2). NCBI lineage: Eukaryota > Metazoa > Arthropoda > Insecta > Orthoptera > Acrididae > Schistocerca > Schistocerca serialis. The sequence goes on along the minus strand of NC_064641.1, from coordinate 357,667,907 downwards.
AATTCTCCCCACAAAAGTTCCTGAAATAGAGAAATTATTATTTCAAACTACTCTTAAATATTCCACATGCTTACCATGTCTCCACTCTTTCGTCATTACGGAGCACAACTAAAATAGGTCTTAACAGCACAAGATCCAGCGGCAGAGTGCTGAAACATGGCCGTTCTCTAGGTCCTCTCCCATCTCTGTCGAGGTGGGGGAAGCACCTTGCTATCGTATTGGTCAGCCACATTTCAGGCGCTCAAGGCTCAGGTAAATTTCATCTCTTTGGTCCCACCAAAGGTGGCCAAAGGATCGACTCAAAGATGATCATATATTCACATTCACTATCTGCGGTTAGCAGACGACCATACATTCATTCGTTTCACAGATCTCACCAAACTGGATGTAGGGATTTACTTTGTGGGAGTGCACATGTGATCAATTAAATAAATAAATTGTAATTCTTTCCCACACTGGTATCCGGCTTCGCTGTATTAATTGAAATTGAGTTAGTTTTACAAAAAAAAGTGTTGTTCTGACAAAAATAATGAAGTATGTTGTACCTATTTTCAATGTCGGGCGGTACTGTACCCTTTCAACATATACACGTAAATTCATTTTTATAATATGTATGGATTTGAAGGAATATTGCTGAATCACAGTTCGTGATGAAGCCATCATTAATTCATCGACAAGCAGGTTTCAGGCCAGTGAAGGTTGGTACACCTGAGGCTCATAAAGTAACCCAATACAAAGAGAATGGGTTCAGCTTAATACTACAGATATATCCCCCAGTGAAGCATGGACCTTGCCAAAGCGGGGTGACTCGAGTGCCTGAACAATACATGATTAATTTATCCGCCCTTGTAACGTTAGACGAAATGATCTTTTTGTGCTGGTATTGTGAACGGCTGAATGCAAGAGGGAAATTACAGTTAATATTTTTCCCAAGGGCATGTAACACTTGTGTATGGTGAAATATTTTGGAAATGAGACAGTCCCCAATTCGGATCTCAGGGCGAGAAATATTCACGAGGATAAAGTCACAAAAAAGACTTAAAAAACTTGGCATTCTATGGGTTGGAGCTTGAATGTTACAACCCCTAATCGTTTTTGGGTAGATACGTGGGAAAAAATCATGTGCTGGAAACTGAAAGAGAGAGAGAACCCCAGGAGATATACAGGGAATAGAGTTAGACACAGCTTCCCAAAGGTGAAGGACGTGGAGGACAAACGAAGAAGGTCAAACAGGTCCTACTAAAGGCAATGGAGAAAACTTGTGGAAAGACGTTAACAAAAGTCAGACACAAACAAACTACATGATGGACTGAAAGAATTGCAGAAGCAGTCAAGAGGAAGACTAACACATGGAGTGAAACGTTCGAAAACAGAACACAGCTTAATAGAGAAATACAAAAGGCTAAGCGCAGCAGCAAGGAAAATGACAGCATTGGCTAATAAGATGTCTTGGGAAAAATTCTCAAAAAATAGAAGATAATTTTAAGGATGAGTAAAAAGAAAATATCTCAGAAGTCATCAAGAAGAAGAAAAACCTATGTGGAAGTAAGATGAAGTTTTGAAACTGTGGAAACAATACTCCCAAACTATATGTGAAGCTCAGGATGGAAGAAAAGTACATAATGAAATGGAGGGAGGCAAAAGAAATAACACCATCACAGTGTAAAAAGAAAGAGAAGATATGCAAACGCTGGATGTAGAGAAAGCTGTATTAGAAACGAAAAATGGGAAAACTCTTGGAGTAGATGACATCACAATGGAAATGATCAAAGCCGCAGGACCTATCGGAATTCAGTGGCTGTATAGAATAACGAGAATAATATGGACATGTGGAAAGATTTCTGATGATTGGACAAAGGTAGTTATTGTATCTATTTCCAAGAATGGTAATAAGGCGCTCTGTGAGAACTACCGACGAATAGTGTTTTGTGAAAAGTTATTGTTACAGAAAACCAGAAATAAAATAAAACTACAATTAAGAGTAGAACAACAAGGATTTCGAGCAGGAAGTTCGATTATAGTTGACATATTTACATCTAGACAGGTAATTGAAAAGAAATGGGGATTTGGGAAAGATATCGTAATTGCTTTCATAGATGTAAAAGCGGCTTATGACGCGGTTATAAAGGGAAGACATAGGACGAGGCTTGAATAGACTGGAATTGCCAAAATGAATGCTACCCAGAATCAGGAAGATTATAACAAATGCCTGAATTGCGTTATAATAGCTGTCAGGAAAACAGGATGGTTTAGAATAGACAGAGTTTGCTATCTCCAGTGCACTTTAACGTAATCATGGACAACATCATAAGCAAAGTTCACCAGAGGTCAATATCAGATGACATGAAAATTATAGCATATGCAGATGCATGAATGAATTAATTAATTTGTCTAAAAACCCCCATGAATCATGGCCCTTGCCGTTGCTGGGGAGGCTTGCGTGCCTCAGCGATACAGATGGCCGTACCGTAGGTGCAACCACAACGGAGGGGTATCTGTTCAGAGGCCAGACAAACGTGAGGTTCCTGAAGAGGGGCAGCAGCCTTTTCAGTAATTGCAGGGGTAACAGTCTGGATGATTGACTGATCTGGGCATGTAACACTAACCAAAACGGCCTTGCTGTGCTGATACTGCGAACGGCTGAAAGCAAGGGGAAAGAAACTACAGCCGTAATTTTTCCCGAGGGCATGCAGCTTTACGGTATGGTTAAATGATGATGGCGTCCTCTTGGGTAAAATATTTCAGAGGTAAAATAGTCCCCCATTCGGATCTCCGGGAGGGGACAACTCAAGCGGACGTCGTTATCGGGAGAAAGAAAACTGGCGTTCTACGGATCGGAGCGTGAAATGTCAGATCCCTTAATCGGACAGGTAGGTTAGAAAATTTAAAAAGGGAAATGGATAGGTTAAAGTTAGATATAGTGGGAATTAGTGAAGTTCGGTGGCAGGAGGAACAAGACTTCTGGTCAGGTGAATACAGGATTAGAAATACAAAATGAAATAGGGGTAATGCAGGAGTAGGTTCAATAACGAATAAAAAAATAGGAGTGCGGGTAAGCTACTACAAACAGCATAGTGAACACATTATTGTGGCCAAGATAGACACGAGCCCACGTCTACTACAGTAGTACAAGTTTATATGCCAACTAGCTCCGCAGACGAGGAAGAAATTGGTGAGGTGTATGATGAGATAAAAGAAATTATTCAGGAACTGAAGGGGGACGAAAATTTAATAGTCATGGGTGACTGGAATTCGAGTATAGGAAAAGGGAGAGATGGAAACGTAGTAGGTGAATATGGAATGAGGGTAAGGAATGAAAGAGGAAGCCGCTTGGTAGAATTTTGCACAGAGCATAACTTAATCATAGCTAACACTTGGTTCAAGAATTATGAAAGAAGGTTGTATACATGGACGAATCCTGGAGATACTAGAAGGTATCAAATCGATTATATAATGGTACGACAGAGATTTAGGAACCAGGTTTTAAATTGTAAGACATTTCCAGGGGCAGATGAGGACTTTGACCACAATCTATTAGTTATGAACTGTAGATTAAAACTGAAGAAACTGCAAAAAGGTGGGAATTTAAGGAGATGGGACCTGGATAAACTGACTAAGCCAGAGGTTGTACAGAGTTTCTGGGAGAGCATAAGGGAACAGTTGCAGGAATGGGGGAAAGAAATACAGTAGAAGAAGAATGGGTAGCTCTGAGGGATGAAGTAGTGAAGGCAGCAGAGTAGCAAGCAGGTAAAAAGAGGAGGGCTAGTAGAAATCTTTGGGTAACAGAAGAAATATTGAATTTAATTGATGAAAGGATAAAATATAAAAATGCAGTAAACGAAGCAGACAAAAAGGAATACAAACTGTAAGTAGGCTGTTTATGTTTTCTTATTTGCAACGTTATGTAGCGCTCTGTATGAAAATCACTGGCTGTGCTGTGTGCAGTCTGTGGCTAGTTTGCATTGTTGTCTGCCATTGTAGTGTTGGGCAGCTGGATGTGAACAGCGCGTAGCGTTGCAGTCTGTGGCTAGTTTGCATTGTTGTCTGCCATTGTAATGTTGGGCAGCTGGATGTGAACAGCGCGTAGCGTTGCGCAGTTGGAGGTGAGCCGCCAGCAGTGGGTGGATGTGGGGAGAGAGATGGCGGAGTTTTGAAATTTGTAAGACTGGATGTCATGAACTGCCATGTATATTATGACTTTCCAACACTATTAAGGTAAATACATTGTTTGTTCTCTATCAAAATCTTTCATTTGCTAACTATGCCTATCAGTAGTTAGTGCCTTCAGTAGTTTGAATCTTTTATTTAGCTGGCAGTAGTGGCGCTCGCTGTATTGCAATAGCTTGAGTAACGAAGATCTTTGTGAAGTAAGTGATTTGTGAAAGGTATAGGTTAATGTTAGTCAGGGCCATTCTTTTGTAGGGAGTATTGAAAGTCAGATTGCGTTGCGCTGAACGTATTGTGTGGCACTTTAGTGAATGTTTGAGTACGTTCAGTTTTGCACAGCTGTTTGAAAAGCAAACAATGTAAGAGGTTTGTCAGCACAGTAATTCATAAATTTTTCTAAGGGGACGTTTCAAAACGTCTCAGAAATGAGATCGACAGGAAGTACAAAATGGCTAAGCAGGGATGGCTAGAGCACAAATGTAAGGATGTAGAGGCTTATCTCACGAGGGGTAAGATAGATACTGCCTACAGGAAAATTAAAAAGACCTTCGTAGAAAAGAGAACCACTTTTATGAATATCAAGAGCTCAGACGGAAACCCAGTTCTAAGCAAAAAAGGGAAAGCAGAAAGGTGGAAGGATTATATAGAGGGCCTATACAAGGGCGATGTACTTGAGGACAATATTATGGAAATGGAACGGAATGTAGATGAAGACGAAATGGGAGATACGATACTGCGTGAAGAGTTTGACAGAGCTCTGAAAGACCTGAGTCGAAACAAGGCTCTGGGAGTAGACAACATTCCATTAGAACTACTGACAGCCTTGGGAGAGCCAGTCCTGACAAAACTCTACCATCTGGTGAGCAAGATGTATGAGACAGGCGAAATACCCTCAGACTTCAAGAAGAATATAATAATTCCAATGCTAAAGAAAGCAGATGTTGATAGATGTGAAAATTACCGAACTATCAGTTTAATAAGTCACGGCTGCAAAATACTAACGCGAATTCTTTACAGACGAATGGAAAAACTGGTAGAAGCCGACCTCGGGGAAGATCAGTTTGGATTCCGTAGAAATATTGGAACACGTGAGGCAATACTGACCTTACGACTTATCTTAGAGGAAAGATTAAGGAAAGGTAAACCTACGTTTCTAGCATTTGTAGACTTAGAGAAAGTTTTTGACAATGTTGACTGGAATACTCTCTTTCAAATTCTGAAGGTGTCAGGAGTAAAATACAGGGAGCGAATGGCTATTTACAATTTGTACAGAAAGCAGATGGCAGTTATAAGAGTTGAGGGACATGAAATGGAAGCAGTGGTTGGGAAGGGAGTGAGACAGGGTTGTAGCCTCTCACCGATGTTATTCAATCTGTATATTGAGCAAGCAGTAAAGGAAACAAAAGAAAAATTCGGAGTAGGCATTAAAATCCATGGAGAAGAAATAAAAACTTTGAAGTTCGCCGATGACATTGTAATTATGTCAGAGACAGCAAAGGACTTGGAAGAGCAGTTGAACAGAATGGACAGTGTCTTGAAAGGAGGATATAAGATGAACATCAACAAAAGCAAAAGAAGGATAATGGAATGTAGTCGAATTAAGACGGGGGATGCTGAGGGAATTAGATTGGGAAATGAGACACTTAAAATAGTAAAGGGGTTTTGCTATTTGGGGAGCAAAACAACTGATGATGATCGAAGTAGAGAAGATATACAATGTAGACTGGCAATGGCAAGGAAAGCGTTTCTGAAGAAGAGAAATTTGTTAACATCCAGTATAGATTTAAGCGTCAGGAAGTCGTTTCTGAAAGTATTTGTATGGAGTGTAGCCATGTATGGAAGTGAAACGTGGACGATAAATAGTTTGGACAAGAAGAGAATAGAAGCCTTCGAATTGTGGTGCTACAGAAGAATGCTGAAGATTAGACGGGTAGATCCCATAAATGATTAGGGGGTATTGAATAGAATTGCGGAGAAGAGGAGTTTGTGGCACGACTTGACAAGAAGAAGGGGCCGGTTGGTAGGACATGTTCTGAGGCATCAAGGGGTCACAAATGTAGTATTGGAGGGCAGCGTGGAGGGTAAAAGTCGTAGAGGGAGACCAAGAGATGAATACACTGAGCAGATTCAGAAGGATGTAGGTTGCAGTAAGTACTGGGAGATGAAGAAGCTTGCACAGGATAGGGTAGAATGGAGAGCTGCATCAAACCAGTCTCAGGACTGAAGACCACAACAACAAAATTGTCTAAAGAAAACTAATGTTAAAGTGACAAAAAATTATTTAATCATCTTGTGTAAAGAAAACTTATGTTAAAGTGAGACGTTACACATCATTACACATCATGTCGTATTCATGACCTATGGAACAAGGATTAATGTATGTATGTATGAAGTGGTGATTTGGAAAGCAAATGAATAGAAATGCCTGGCAGAGAGTAATTAAAGAAGCAGACATGGAAATAAGCTTAACAAAACGTGATGGAATGAAAATCAGCGGGAACAATGAATAAATGAGGGATTTAAGATGTAATGGAAGAACTGTTAAAGAAGTAAATGCTTTTAAATATCTAAGACGTAAGTTACCCAAGAAAGGAAACATCAAGGATGATATTCCGGATAGGATAGAAAAATGTTCAAAATTTTATTATTTTGTATCGGCGATTATCAGAAACTGGAAAATACCTGCCAAAGCAAAGATCGTAATATACAAGTCACTTTCTCAGTCAGTATTGACCTATGGATCAGAATGATAGACTTGGGTAAAGAAGAATTTCAGCAGAGCAGAATACAAGAGATGGAGATGTGCTTTCCAAGATGGATTTTGGGTAAAACGAGAAGGGACAAATTAAGGAATGAAACAATACAAAGCACTCTTCAGATCAATCCCCTACAAGAAACTATGGAGAGAAACAGACTTAATTGGTTTGGTCACATTAAAAGATTGGGACAAGACAGACTTCCAAGAAGAGCTTTGGAATGGGCACAATGCGGAAGAAGATTAAGTGGAAGACCACGAACAAGATGGAGAGACCAGGTGAAGGATGATGTGAACCAAAGAGGACTGCAGTGGGAGAAAATCCTGAACGATGGACTCTGGGAGAAAAGAGAAGCTTGGAAGAGGCTCTGCGAACGACCTGCATAAGCAGAAACGTTCCAGGAAGAAGAAGAGAAGAATCGGCTAGGGAGGTTAGAGGATGTAAAAAGTGAAATGGCTAAGTTGAAGTCAGATATAGTAGGAATCAGTGAAGTGTGGTGACAGGAAGGACAGAACTTCTGATCAGATTGTGTAATGCAGGAGTAGGTTAAATAATGAATTAGAAAATAGGAATGCGGGTGAGCTACTATGAACAGCACGGTGAACACATTATCGTAGCCAGGACAGACAAGCAGCCTACGCCCACCACAGCAGGAAGAGTTAATATGCCAACTATCTCCACAGATGATAAAGAGTTTGAAGCAATGTATGGTGAGATAGATGAATTTTTTCATATAGCTAGGGGAGAGGAAAATTTAATTGTGATGGGGGACTGGAATACGATAATAGGAGAAGGAAGAACAGGAAAAATAGTACGAGAATATGTACTGGGAGACGGGAATGACAGAGACAGGCACCTAGCAAAATTTTCCACAAAGCATAATTAATTCGTTGCTAATACTTGGTCTGTTAATCATCGAAAAAGCTTGTATACGTGGGAGAGATCTGGGGACATTGGAAGGTTTCAGATTGTTTACATAATGGTAAGACAGGGGCCAGGAAGAGCTGAGAGAACCAGAGATGACTGAGAGTTTTAGAAGCAGCATTAGGAAACGTTTGACTGAAGCAAGGAAACGGAATATAGCAGCCAAATGGTGGAGTAGAAATGGATAGAGGACAAATGCAACGTTGCAGAAGCATCCATAATAGGAGAATCAAAGATATTGCCCATAGGAAGATTAAAGAGATATTTGGAGAAAAGTGAAGTAACTGTGTGGATATGAGCTCAAATGGCAAGCCAGTACTAAGCAAATAAGGGAAATCTGAAGGAATACAGAATGAACCTGCAAGGGAAATGAACTTGAAGCCGGTATTATAGAAACGGAAGAGGAAGTAGAAGAAGATGAGATGGGGGCGCACTATACTGCGAGAAGAATTTCACAGAACACTGACAGCTTTAAGCGCAAGCAAGACCCCTGGAGTTGACGACATTCCATCAGATTTATTGAGACGCTTGGCGAAGCCAGCCGTAACATAATTATTCCATCTAGTGTGCAAGATATATGCGTCAAGCAAAATACTCTCAGACCTTAAGAATTATGCAACAGTGCCAATTCCAAAGGAAAAAGGTGCTGACAGGCCTCAATATTGTCTAACTGTCAATTTAATAAGTCATGTCTTGAAACACGCGAAGCAATAACGACTCTACTATTCTCTTAGAAGATGGATTAAAGAACGGCAAACCTACATTTATAGCATTTGCAGACTTAGATAAAACTTTTGGCTGTGCTGACTGGAATACATGTTTTGAAATTCTGAAGGCTACAGTCTTAAAATACAAGGAGCGAAAGATTATATACAACTTTTACAAAATCCAGACAGCAGTTATAAGAGTCGAAGGATGTAAAAGGGAATGAGACAGGGTTGTAGCCTATCCACGATGTTATCCATTCTGTACATCGAAGAAGAAGAAAGAATTTACTTCCATGGAGAAGAAATACAAACTTTGAGGTTTGCCGATGACTTTGTTATTTTGTCAGGGACAGCAAAGAACTTGGAAGAGAGCAGTTGAACGAAATGGACAGTGTCTTAAAAGGGGTCAAAAGGTGCACACGAAAAAAGAAAAAGAAAGTAATGGAATGCAGTCGAGTTAAATGAGGCGATGCTGAGGACATTGGATTACGAAATGAGACACTAAAACTAGTCGATAAGTTTTGCTGTTTGGGCAGCAAAATAACTTATGATAATCAAAGTAGAGAGGATATAAAATGCAAACTAGCTATAGCAAGGAAAGCATTTCTGTAATATAGGAAATTATTAACATCGAACATAAATTTTACTGTTAGAAAGTCTTTACTGAAGATTTTTGTCTGGAGTATAGTTTCGTGCACAAGGGTACTACGGATGGTAATCATTTCAGAAAGGAAAAGAGAAGAAGCTTTTAAAATGGGGTGCTATGGAAGAATGCTGAAGCTTAGATGTGTAACTCGTGCAAGTAATCAGGAGGTACTGAATCACTGAATCGCTCTGAAGAGGAAACAGATTAATGTTACAACTTGACTAAACGAAGTGATTGGTTGAGGCGTGAAAGAATCATCAATTCAGTACTGGAGGGAAGTGTGAGTGATGTAACTGTAGAGAACGGCCAAGGAATGAATACAGTAAGCAGATTCAAAAGGATTTAGGTTGCAGTATTTATTCGGAGATGAATAGGTTTGCACAGGATAGAATATTGTGGAAAGCTGCATCAAACCGGTCTTCGGACTGATGACTAAAATAACAACAGGTTTTGTCTACCTGACAGCTGATTATGATACTGACTACTGAGGTTAACAGTCAGTTTTGGCATATATTGTTTATTGGCTAACCGGTGTCAACTGTTGTGTCATTCTCAATAGGCCGTACTACTTTTAGCCGATGGCTACGTCGGTATGTAGCAGGAACGTGCGCCTGCCAAGATCTGCTACTACAGGACGGCTCCTCTGGTGGGAGCCGTCGGGAAAGAACTTACGTGGCCTACTGAGAATGACATAACTGTGCCAATCAATAATATATGTGAGCATCGATTGATAAGCTCCGTAGTCAAATTTAGTGTGCTCATTACTGCTCCATGCCAACACCACGGAAAATGTGAGAATATCGTACTGTGAATCCCGTACATTGGTAAAAAAAGGTATGGAATTTCCATGGACTAGAGTTTTACCAAACTCATTGAAGAATTATTCGGAAACGGAAGCTTCGATGCAGACCTTAAGAAACAACACAGTCTGCAGGATGTTGAAAAATAGGTTACTACAAGAAAGCGTATTAGTCCCTACTTCTTTTAAGGATCTATGCTAAGTTTTCTTTATGCCGATGATCTGACTTTGGCATTTCAAGCTAAGTTGTTTGAAGAAATGCAATTCCACCTGATAGATGCTTTGAACATGATCGATATTTACAATAGTGTATATTGTCGAAATTATAGTACTGAACGCTGTGGTCCAGAAATTGGACCATAAATACATTATAATATCAATACACTGATTTGTTTTTAATGTAATTCTAGCGGAACCACTCCAAGTTTCTACCAGGCAGGGGCAGTATGTGCAGTCTATGGCAACCGCGTCACCAGAAACACTGCATTACTTGTGGTCTGTGCCATTACGAGAGTTCTCTTGCTTCAGCGAGGTTCGGACAGCAATAATGTACAATCATAAGCTACGTATAGTCAACAATGGAGCAGGGAACAAGACAAGTGGACGTGTCAGCGGATGTCGGTGTGAGTCAAAATGATATATCTAGAATATGGAAAAAGTTTCTAGTGTCAGGATCAGTTGAAGATCGTAACACAAGTGGCCTCGGAAGAAAAACAACAGGTGTGCAGGAGCGGCTTCTGCATGTAATAAGAAGCAGAAACCCTCAACGCAGTAGTGCACATCTAGGTAGTAGTTCCAAACATCTACAGAAGTACGTATGTCAACAAAGAAAACGATTCGAAATAGGGTCAGTGACCAGGGATTACGTGCCAGAAGACCTCTTAAGGTCCCTCTAAATCGGGACCGGATAGGGTGTCGTGTCGCGTGGGGACGAAGCCACTCTTTGTGGGCCAGGCACCAGTGGGACACAACGCATTTTTCTGATGAGATCCTTATCGGTATCCACCCTGATATTATTCATATTCGTGTGTGGATGCAACGTCGACAACGTTTACACCGTAACAGTACGGAAGATCGCCACCAACATCAAGGCAGTTCAGTCGTTTCGGGATGGAATCATATGTGGCTGCAGGACATCACTTGTGCCAAAGCATTAGAGAATGACTTCTTTGTAGAATCGGGACGACGTCCTTGCACGCATTGTGGCTCCATTTGGTGAATGTATTGGAGCTGGATTCAAGACGGTGGACGACAATGCACACCACCGTCGTCGCAAACTTGTAAGCACCTTTTTAGTGGAAGATACAAAGAGTCAGACAGAATGGCCTCCATATTCTCCAGATCTGCACTGAGAATCCACGGGCCTCTCTAAAGCGAGCGGTTTACTGTCGTCCTGTCTCGCCGGAGACATTACAGAGCGTTACAGAGGCCGCTGTGGAGGGAGGAGACAATATCCGACAGTCTTATCTAGACAGTTTGGTAAGGACTATGCCTAACTCCATTGAAAAGTGGCTACAATTATGACAAGTGCTAACTGGTTCACAAATAATCACGTTATGCAAGATGATTGTGAGAAGAAATTACAGCGCTAAGAGTGAAATCTTTTATAAGATTTTGTTTTTTGTTTATACTTTTCCAGTTATTCCCAGTATTTACAATAAAACGAAATGCAACATTTATTTTGACCACGGTATTACATTAACACTCATCTTCGCCAAAACTAGTAAAAGTTACCTGTTAGCTTTCCATCTTGAACACAGACAGGCACATCGTAAACTCAGTGTCTCATGGCAAGGAGCACAACTGGATGGTACGCCGTATCTAAAATATTTTGGTGTCGCTCTAGATCGCATCTTGATTTACAGCAGGCACTGTCATAACGCGAAGCTGGGAAGCGCAATGCAGAAATAACAGCTACAGCAAGATAATACATGATATACGGGGCTCTTAGTCACAAAGCCAAAACGTTTAAAACCAACGGCATTATCAGTCCCTTACTTCGCGGCAGAATGAGAATGCCCTGTCTGGTAACGGAAATGATCGTTTGGCGTCATTGGCCGGGAGGCCCCTGTCGGGGCAGGTCCTGCCGCCTTGGTGCAGGTCCTATTACATTCGACGCCACATTGGGCGACCTGCGCGCCGGATGGGGACGAAATGATGATGAAGACAACACAGCACCCAGCTCCTGAGCGGAGAAAATCCCCGACCCAGCCGGGAATCGAAACCGGGCCCCTTAGGACGGCAGTCTGTTACGCTGACCATTCAGCTATCGGGGCGAACCCCTGTGGACAAGGCACTAAATGATGCTTTTTACTGGATGTCTGGGTCCTACACGACTCACCAAACACCCGTCGTGAAGTCGCTCGCTGGCAGTAGGAAAAGAACAAACATGGTCATCAAATCTAGCTATCCATTACATAATTAAGCAGTAACCGTACAAAGACTGAAGCCGAGGAAAAGCTCCATAGCATTCCATCCAAAGCAGGGATGTGAATGTGAAAAGCAAAAGTCGTATACGGTTCCCACTGGTCTCAATCATGTAATAATTTACCACCTGGTCACCGCTCTCATTCGGTTACATTCTGTAGCCAGATGTAACCTAAAAAAAGCGTTTATTTTGAATGATCACTGTCAGCTGCGAGTGCACAGAAGCGCCAACCATTGACCTCGGCTCTGTCCCTGTCCTGCATCGCGGAAGATGTGCTTCGAGCAGCTCCACATGCTCTTCAGTTCATTCACTGTGTAATCCTCTGTGCAAGTACACCGGGACATGATTACTTAATCTTACTTCTTTTATCTATGATATACTTCATTGCTTGTGTTTCTTTGGACTTATGTTGATAAAAACACAGACACGTACTAACTCACAGCGTCTGAACAGAAGATTGTTGTAGCGACTCGTTTTAATTATTACACGGTTCAGTCGCGTTAATGTGAGCCCCTGCCAAAAGCCTGAATATCCATATTTTGAAGCGCGGACCGCTGCAAGGCGTGCAGGAGGAGAGTCAATGACGTTCTGGAAGGAACCGACAGAGATGTGGATCCATGTCGACTCCAGTGACGTGGCCAGCTGCGCTAGGTTTCTCGGCTGAGACCAAGGTAACCCCGCGGATTCTCGATTGGCCTTAAATCGGGAAAGTTTTGTGGACAAGGGAGGACACTAAACTCGTCAGTATGCTCTTCGAACTACGTACCTACATTGCGAACTGTGTCACATGTTGCATTGTCCTGCTGGTAGATGCCATCGAGCAGAAGAAAAACAAACTGCATGTAGACGTGGACATTGTCTCAAAGATACTTGTATTGATACTTGTGTTGATCCTTTGCGCCCTCCTGAATGACAAGCTCACCCAGGGAATGCCACGAAAACGTTCCCCAGACCACAGTTAATAAAATGTTCCAGGCTGTTATGCCGTGGTCGAATGGATTTCACATTTAAACCCGACGTTTTGTCCCATCTGTGAAGAACAGTTCCATTGAGGATCGTAGCTTCCTTAAGTGTCTGATTCACACCCTGGCTCACTACTAACTGCAGAAAAATTTCGCTTACGCATGGTGTGACGTCACATGTTTTGAGTACTCGAGTGCAATTGGCCGTTGTCGACTGCCGTCGTACGCTATCACGTGATGGTGGAAGACTGGTACACATCTTCTTGAGCGCCGGAATCTAGATGTCATTCAGTTTCACACCCTTCTTCTTCCTAACGAAATCCCTAGGGTGTTTTATAATCTCTATGGCCTCTCTGTATAGTCTTTCATGGTATCCGCTTGTGGGTCTCAGTACTTGAGTCCTAACAAATTGAATGTGGCTGTATCCCGGCTGAAAAGCCTGCTCCACATCAGCAGAACTGTCACTGTCCCCCTCCTGCAATTGCCCCTGTGCTCTTCGAGTGGTTTCTTAACCGTTCTTTTTGTAGTACCCACGTACACCTCCCCCTCCCCACAGCTACAAGGAATCCTTGAAATTTCTGCTTTTTCCAGCGGCTAGAGAGCGTCCTTAGCCAGTTTTAGGCGATTTTCTTTCTTCCTGGTCGGTTTGTAGATTACCGCGATGTTCCTATTTTTCAAGATCTTTTTCTATTCGGGCACTAAAGTCCTTAATGAAAGGCAGGAAAACTTTCGATTGTGCATCGCTACGATATCTGCGCGGTGGCCTTAACGATCGTTTTACCTCAGCGTACGAATACCATTCTCGAGCAATGCATTCGTGAGATGTTTTAATTCTGCTTAGCAGCCAGGAGACCACCATAACCATTTTGATAGCACTCAAGTACTGCTATCAAAGCAGATACCATGCATGGCTACACAGGGAGACCACAGAGATTGTAAAACACTCCAAGAATTTCAATAGGAAGGAGGAGGGCGTGAAATCGAAATTGTTTACAGTGCTGAGGAAGATACATCGGTGAGCAAAAACATTACGAGCACCTGTTTAATAGCGCGTTGGTCTACTTTGAAAACACAGAACAGCAGAAATTCTATTGTCATGGATTCTACAAGTCTTCGGCAGCATTCCAGAAGTATGTAGCACCACTCACAAGTCACTAAATTCCCGCAAATTACGGGACGATGTTTTGTGGGCACGCAGCTGCCGCCCAATGGGTGTTCCAGTGGGTAAAGATCAGGCACATATGCTGGCTAAGATTGCACTATCGTACAGCACGATTATGGCCTTGTGTCGTGGAGAATTATCCTGCTAGAAGATGTCATCGCCATCCGCGAAGACTTCAAACGTGAAGGGATGCAGGTGGTCCGCAGTAATATTCACGTAGATCATTGCTGTCATGGTGCCTTCGAGTACTACCGCAGGTCCCATACGAGTCCGACTCAATGTACCCCTTGCATATTCCTGCTGTCGCTGGCCTGCGTTTGTGGCGCAGTGGGCGTTTCAAGCAGCCATACGCCTGGTTCAAATGGCTCTGAGCACTATGGGACTTAACTTCTGAGGTCATCAGTCCCCTAGAACGTAGAACTACTTAAACCTAACTAACCTAAGGACATCACACACATCCATGCCCGAGGCAGGATTCGAACCTGTGACCGTAGCGGTCGCGCGGTTCCAGACTGAAGCACCTAGAACCGATCGGCCACTTCGGGCGGCTGCCATACGCCTGGATGATGGCGTGTAAAGATCGAACTATCGACCTGGTGTAACAAGAAATGCGATACATTCGGCAGGCGGTACATTTCTGTTCATCCAAGGTGAAAGCTCTGTAATGCTGTGCCCACTGCAATCGTAACTGACGATGTCGTAGGGTCAACAGAGGGGTCGTGTAATGTAGGGCTCCATGTTCAACAACGGCCTTTGAACGGTGTGCTCCGAAACTCTTGTGCTTACACCAGCATAGTACTCTGATGTCAGATCTGCCAGGGACCGCTGCCTAACTAGATTACACGGTGAGGGATCCTCCGACATCTACGTTTAGTGAAGAGACGTCGGCGTCCAGTACCACACGGCCTACGCGCTATTTCACCATCCTTCAACCACTTCTCACAGGAGCTCACGACAGTAGTACGCAAACAGCCGACCAGCTTCACCGTTCCAGAGATTCTTGTTTCCAGCTGCAGTGCCACAACAACGTGCCCTTTGTCAGAACCGCCGACATCAGTGGCATTTGTCGCCCCGTATCTTCGCTATAATGATTGACCATTCGTCTCACTTTCGCTTACATTCTTTCCTTAGTGAGTCACGTGCCCGAAACACCATCAGGAGGCATTCAACCTCGCAGTGGGCAGTGGTCATAATGTTTTAGCACATCAGTGTATGTACCAGTCTCCCACCATAGTGTGATAGCAACAGCAGACGACGGCAGTCGACAACGGTCAATTGCATTCAAGTATTTAAAACAACTTGTAAGGTGTCAGGCAAGTCCAACACCTTCCACGAAAACCCTGACATGATAAGCAAATCCAGTAGTATGTCACATAGCTCCGAATAAATCGTGACATTAAATTAACCTAAGTAATACGAGTAACGAGTGAGCAAATGGAATACCACAGACTAACACAAGAATGCCTAAATGCATGTCATACCTTCCCACCGTGAGACAGACGCAGTTCCGAGGGGAGAAACGAGAACAGAAGCCGAGAGCAGAACTGTGTTAAGCTAGAAGTCCTACGATAAGGGACGGACACCCACGTCGCCAGCTAACCGCTAGGACCACCCCCCAGCCCATGTTAAAAGCTAGAGCCCTCCAGAAGAACAGTATAGATCTTACGATAACACTAAAAGGACCACACCAGCTGCAAGTTTTAGCGTGAGACTTTTTCGCGTCTCTGTTACGTTGTAAACTTTAAAAACATTGCCCCACCACGAAAAGTATAACGTTTCTCATTGGATAGACAGAATTTTTGAAGGCGGAGCTTAAGGTTAACATTGAGACCCTGATTGGTCAGATGAAAACACAGCCAGATAGTTTTTTTTAAACCAACTTCGGTAAATTGTAGCAAGGAGAAGTTAGGAGAGAGTTGCTTCCGAGACGGCGAGGTGAGCGGAGCTGTGCTGCCCGCCGCCCCCTGCCGAAAACCGACAAGGTAATGAACGCATACGATGCCGCATAACAGCACATAAAGCTTCACTCAGAACTGCAGAAGTCTCATCTGTTACACCCCTTTTTGCGTAATACTAGTGTCGATCGTCAATTAAAGCTCATGGTGTTCACATTTGCCACTTGAAGTAAAAAACTGAAACGCGATGATTTTTCTGTTATATAGTTATTGAGAAGCCACATCAGCCACTGTAATTTACGACAAGTTACATCTACATCTACATCTACATTTATACTCCGCAAGCCACCCAACGGTGTGTGGCGGAGGGCACTTTACGTGCCACTGTCATTACCTCCCTTTCCTGTTCCAGTCGCGTATGGTTCGCGGGAAGAACGACTGTCTGAAAGCCTCCGTGTGCGCTCTAGTCTCTCTAATTTTACATTCGTGATCTCCTCGGGAGGTATAAGTAGGGGGAAGCAATATATTCGATACCTCATCCAGAAACGCACCCTCTCGAAACCTGGCGAGCAAGCTACACCGCGATGCAGAGCGCCTCTCTCGCAGAGTCTGCCACTTGAGTTTATTAAACATTTCCGTAACGCTATCACGGTTACCAAGTAACCCTGTGACGAAACGCGCCGCTCTTGTTTGGATCTTCTCTATCTCCTCCGTCAAACCGATCTGGTACGGATCCCACACTGATGAGCAATACTCAAGTACAGGTCGAACGAGTGTTTTGTAAGCCACCTTCTTTGTTGATGGACTACATTTTCTAAGCACTCTCCCAATGAATCTCAACCTGGTACCCGCCTTACCAACAATTAATTTTATATGATCATTCCACTTCAAATCGTTCCGCACGCATACTCCCAGATATTTTACAGAAGTAACTGCTACCAGTGTTTGTTCCGCTATCATATAATCATACAATAAAGGATCCTTCTTTCTATGTATTCGCAATACATTACATTTGTACATAAGTAATTAAAGATAATTGAGGGTCACTGTAGACCATTTTGATAGTTTTCTCTTTTGTGAAACTTAATTTAAACCTAGATTATAGATGTGATATGGCATAGGTCATCCTTCGATCCATTGTAGAACTTGGAAACCCACTCAGGGAATATTCGTCCACATTTTTGTTGAATGCAGTTGGTTTTTATCATCCTGTATTAAAACATTTCCTTTTATCAATAGTACAATTTATAAACAACGTTTTGTGAGTAGAATAAAATTTCCAATGGTAAACTTAACTGCTTTTTCGACGTTATTTTACCAGCTAACTAAAAATAGGAAAGCCTTGAACCCCTTCCACTAAATTTAGTTAGTATTAAGATTCTTATACAGGGAGTGCAGTGGAGCTGATGCTGAAATCATTAAGTATTTGGTTATATCATCGCTAGTCTCACTGAACTCTTCTGAATTCTACATGTCATGTATGGTCTGACGTCTCCTTACCAGCAACAGGTCCCAGGTTCAAACTAGCCAATTCCCTAAAAAACACGCTCAGAGCGTCGTTGCGCGAAAGTGGTAGGGAGACACGATATAGAACAACAGACACCACGCAGAATGTTAGAAACTAACACGAATTCTTTATAGACGAATGGAAAAACTGGCAGAAGCCGACCTCGGGGAAGATCAGTTTGAATTCCGAAGAAATGTTGGGCCACGCGAGGCAATACTCACCCTACGACTTATCTTAGAAGATAGATTAAGGAAAGGCAAACCTACGTTTCTCGCCTTTGTAGACTTAGAGAAAGCTTTTAACAAGGTTAACTGGAAATCTCTCTTTCAGATTCTGAAGGTGGCAGGGGTAAAATACAGGGAGCAAAAGGCTATTTACAATTTGTACAGAAACCAGATGGCAGTCATAAGAGTCGAGGGCAGCTGTAACCTATCCCCGTTGTTATTCAATCTGTACACTGAGCAAGCAGTAAAGGAAAGAAAAGAAAAGTTTGGAGTAGGAATTAAAATCCATGGAGAAGAAATAAAAACTTCGAGGTTTCCGACGACATTGTAATTCTGTCAGAGACAGCAAAGGACTTCAGTTGAACGGAATGGAAAGGAGGATATAAGATAAACATCAACAAAAGCAGAACGAGGATAATGCAATTTAGCCGAGTTAAGTCAGGTGATGCTGAGGGTATTAGACTGGGAAATTAGACACTTAAAGTACTAAATCAGATTTGTTATTTGGGGAGCAAAATAACTGATGACGGTCGATGTAGAGAGGATATAAAATGTAGACTGGCTACGGCAAGGAAAGCGTTTCTGACGATGAGAAATTTATTGATATCGAGTATAGATTTAAGAGTCAGGAGGTCTTTACTGAAAGTATTTGTATGGAATGTGGCCATGTATGTAAGTGAAACGTGGACGATAAACAGTTTAGACAAGAAAAGAATAGAAGCTTTCGAAACGTGATGCTGCAGAAGAATGCTCAAGATTAAATGGGTAGATCACGTAACTAATGAGGAGGTACTGAACAGAATTGGCGAGAAGAGGAATTTGTGGCAAAACTTGACAAGAAGAAGGGATCGGTTGGTACGACACGTTCTGAGGCATCAAGGGATCACCAATTTAGTACTGGAGGGAAGCGTGGAGGGTAAAAATCGTAGAGGGAGACCAAGGGCTGAATACGCTAAGCACATACAGAAGCATGTAAGTTGCAGTAGTTATTCGGAGATGAAGAAGCTTGCACAGGATAGAGTAGCATGGAGAGCTGCATCATACCAGTCTCTGAACAACATTTAAAATATGCGACGCCAAGCCACTGCACGGAAGCACGCGTAAACGGAATTTTGCTGCAGTCAGTAACGAATGAAGGCGTCAATCGAATGCCGGCCGGGGTGGCCGAGTGGTTCTAGGCGCTACAGTCTGGAACCGCGCGACCGCTACGGTCGCAGGTTCGAATCCTGCCTCGGGCATGGGTGTGTGTGATGTCCTTAGGTTAGTTAGGTTTAAGTAGTTCTAAGTTCTAGGGGACTGACGACCTCAGAAGTTAAGTCCCATAGTGCTCAGAACCATTTGAACCATTTTTTGTGAATCGAACACTCAAAGAAGCTACGAATTCCCTTGAAAATGTCCTCCGCAGAGGGGGACGAAACGTTGGGTTTAAATGCGAAATCCATGCGACCAAGGCGTAATAGTCAGGAACAATTTATTAATTGTGACATTTCCTGTAGTGGAAGTTTACATCTTATATTCACCGGACCAAAACGCTCCCTCCAGGATGCACTGTGTTTGCCGTCAGGTGTTCAGGCCCTACACACCCATGGCCTTGCCTCAGATGTAGCATAAAACGTGATTCATCTGAAAAGATCACGTGACGCCACTCAGTGGACATCCAACTGCAGTACTGGCGTGCGAATTCCAGCGTTTGTCGCCTACGAACAACAGTCACGAACAGGCGGCTGTTGCCGGGACCCATACGCAGCAACGTTCGCCGAACGGTTCTCGAGGAGACATCGATGGTAGCGCATTGGTTCGTCTGGGCATTCAGTTGCTCGAAGTTGTACGTCTATTCGCTCGTACACCTCTCTCCTGGCGACGTTCAGCCCTGTCATCTACAGCCCGTGGGACACCACGCCGGTTTGGGTAGCGCCATTCTGCCATGCATGGTGGCACGCGAACTATTTACAAACTTAGCCTTCCCGGAAATGCTCCCACCCTTGGCCCGAAATACATTTATCGTGCCCTGTAGGATGTCAGATAAATCACTCCGCTTTCACATTACGACAACGACTGCACTCTTTTGCACGTTTCCCCGACACGCTTTATATACGATCCACTGGTAGTGCTGTCAGCTGCCGTTCGTGAGCGGTTATTGCACGTTGCTCCGAACTTACGTGGTGGTCACAGTAGTGTGAACTGGACCGTGTATTACAGTTGCCACGTCTGTGGCTAATGAGTCGAATGGCAGCCCGACATTCCTATCAATCTTCCGCTTTTGAAATGCGATTCTGGAGGGGTTTGAGCGGAATTATGCATTTGTCACTGCTTCAGTATATCTGGCTAGGCTGCGTTGTGTCGTCAGACAGTGCCGCCATCCACGTTTCACACCAGCTCTATCTCTGAGTTGCTAAGTTCCGTTCGACTACACTACGGGCGACAAATTACGGTAAACAGTAACTACCGCAAAAAATCGGTAAGACGTTTTGTGAATTGATATGTCTAAACGTAAGAAATAAAACAAATTAGAGAAAGATTTGACAACTTCATTTACGTGCATAATTTCGATCATCATTCAAAGACGTGTCAAATGTTTCTCTAATCTGTTTTATTTCTTATATTTAGACAAATGATTTCACAAAACACTTGACCAATTTCTTCCATTTTGTTTTTGTTATTTTCAAGTCTTCTTCTGAAAACGTGGTCTTATTGGCACCTCATTTGCTTTCCTGGCGTCTACTGCTCTTGAAATGTTCTTAATTTAGTACTTGATTCCAAGGAAACCGTTGCGACAGTTAAATATTACACCCATGTCCTCTAAATGCCCTAATTTTACTGTATGATCACAAGGAAGCCGTTTTGTAAGTTAAAATATCACCCCAATGTAACTTTTTAGGCGCATCATAAGCTATGATGCGCCTAAAAAGTCTTTGAAGACATGAATTTCTCAACACTTCGCGAAATATTTCAGTTTTCCCTCAAATTACTAATTAAGTTATTCTTAATTAACATGATCAGTTTAATTGGAAACTGACTGTAGGTGTTACTGTCTTACTAAATTACCACACCGTTTCTTTATCAAACATATTTTGAGCTGTCAGTTATAACGTGTAACTCAGAAATAATTACCACAAACACTGCTCAGCTGACATTTATCTACAATTAATCTGCCTGATTACATATCTGCTCTTAAAGTTATTGCAATCTTCTTACTTAAGCTAAGTCTCAATTTCCAATCCTGCCACCAGTTTCATGCCTTATCACTATTTCTGTGCCACTTCTCCACGCATCTTAATACTTTCAGTTAATCAAAAGTAAAAAAAAATAATAATTATCCAACATTTCAGCCACACGTTATTCCGTTTTCTATTTGATCATTACATATTCCATTAGGCAGTGGTCAGGTCTGAAAGCAGCTGACAGTCTTATTGACGCTCTCAATGGCTGAATTTATACTTTTCAAATCGTTCCTATTTAGTATCCGAACATTTCATATCCTCTGACACGTGCCAATTTAAATTTACCATTGTAGTTTCCGGGGGGGGGGTACGTCCCTGCTGTTTACTTCTACAGCTATATGGATAATCTTCAAATCAATTTAAATGCCTGGCAGAGGGTTCATCGAACCACATTCACAATTCTCTATTATTCCAACCTCGTAGAGTGCGCAGGAAGAACGAACACCTACATCCTTCCGTAGGAGCTCTGATTTCCCTTATCTTATCATGGTCATCTTTTCTCCCCATGCAGGTCAGGGTCAACAAAATATTTCCGCATTCGGAGCAGAAAGTTGATGACTGGAATGTCGTGAGAAGATTCCGCCGCAACGAAAAACGCCTTGGTTTTAATGATGTCCACCCAAAATCCTGTATCATTTCAGTGACACACTCTCCCTTATATCGCGATAATGCAAACGTGCTGCCCTTCTTTGAACTTTTTCGATGTATTCCGTCAGTCCTATCTGGTAAGGATCCCACACCGTGCAGCCGTGTTCTAAAAGAGGACGGACAAGCGTAGTGTAGGCAGTCTCCTTAGTAGATCTGTTACATTTTCTAAGTGACCTACCAATAAAACGCAGTCTTTGGTTAGCCTTCCCCACAACATTGTCTGTGTATTCGTTCCAATGTAAGTTGCTCGCAATTGTAATTCCTAGGTATTTAGATGAATTTACGGCCTTTAAACTTGACTGATTTATCATGAAACCGAAGTTTAACGGTTCCTTTTAGCACTCATGTGGATGACCTCACACTTTTCGTTATTTAGGGTCCATTGCCAGTTTTCGCACCATATAGATATCTTTTCTAAATCGTTTTGCTGTTTGTGATCTGATGACTTTATTAGTCGATAAACGGCAGCGTCATCTGCAAACAACCTAAGACGGCTGCTCAGATTGTCTCCCATATCGTTAATATAGATAAGGAACAGCAAAGGGCATATAACACTACCTTGGAGAACGCCAGAAATCACTTCTGTTTTACTCGATGACTTTCCGTCAATTACTACGAACTGTGGCCTCTATGACAGGAAATCACGAATCCAGTCACATAACTGAGACGATATTCCATAAGAACGTAATTTCACTACAAGCCGCTTGTGTGGTACAGTGTGAAAAGCATCCGGAAATCCAGAAATACGGAATCAATTTGAAATCCCTGTGTTTCGCAAGAACGATGTTTTCTAAATCCATGTTGACTGTGTGTTAATAGAGCGTTCGAAATCCTGCTGCATATCGACGTTAACGATATGAGCCTGTAATTTAGTGGATTCCTTCTACGACCTTTCTTGAGAACTGGTGTGAAGTGTGCAACTTTCCGGTCTTTGGGTACGGACCTTTCGTCGAGCGAACGGTTGTGTATGATTGTTAAGAATGGAGCTAATGCATGAGCATACTCTGAGAGGATCCTAACTGTTATACAGTCTGTACCAGAAGACTTGCTTTTATTAAGTGATTTAGTTGCTTCACTACTCTGTGGATATTTACTTCTACGTTACTGCTGAGGTCATCGGTCTCTAGACTTACAAAGTACTTAAAGTAACTTATGCTAAGAGCAACACACACATCCATACTCGATGGAGGAGTCGAAACTTCTGTGGGAGGGGTCGCGCAATCCGTGACAAGGCGTCTCAAACAGCACTGCCACTTCGCGCGGCGTCATCTGTTTGACCTGCCCTGTCAGTGATTACTTCTCAGGTGAAGAACATTATTTTCTGTTATGAGTCTACAATCCGTGCCATCCGCTCATTTTCTAGTTGCTTCTTGTCCTTTGCGTCAGTCGTTTCGTGTATGGAATTTCAGCGGAATGCACCTTCTGTCGCAGTATTTTCTTGCACAAAATTTGTACTTAGATCTTCTCAGATATGTTTGAAATCATTAGAGAAAGCTTTTCCCATCTCTGAAAATTTAGAATTCATGTGCCCTGTGAGCTATATCTCTCAAGGATCTGCATTGTTCTTTTACACTGCGTGTAACTTCATAAACAGTTCATTTCCTGTCAGAGTTCTGGACTGATGAGTTACCTGTATCCTGTCTCAGTCTTAAATTTCCTTCTGAACTAACCGCAGTGTAACTGATTTCAACATTTGCTTCATCTGAACTCACCTTCGTTTGTTACTGACTTTAAAAAGTCAACATCTAATTTCACTCGTTAGTTTCAATATCCTCTCCGTCAGACTAAACAACACACTCACCCTAATTTCCCCCCAAAATCAAACAGTAACGAGATCAACACAACGCTGATATGTAACGCCGCAGTGGAACAAATGACACAGAATATCAAACACAGGAGATCGCACATGAAACTGAGCTTCAAATGAAATCCACATCCGGACAATCTACAGCATACAGTCATGTATTCTGTCCACAAGTCTATTGGTAATCACTTGCCGAGCCATTACATTAATTAACGTTAATATCAAACACAAGTTCCGTTGTTTTAGGAAAACAAAGTACGGTACTTTCAGACAAAATAATCAGCAATGGGACGTTAATAAGAATGCTTGTCCCAGACTGGGTCCCATTTACGAGTTGATCAACTTTTGGCATTCATTAAATATATTAAAATGCACTTAAGTGTGCCTTTTGCATATTAAATAAAAGTATTTGGAGGGCCAGCTGCAATAATCTGAGTAGATTAGGCATAAATATTTCAAAAGGTTCTCAGACCACAGTCGCAGTGTTCCACATCCACAATGGATAAAAGTCTTATAAATATTTCATTCTATAAATAAATGTCTACTGGACCTCGGTTACATAAATACACTCATTTTCATTAAAGACAGAACATCTTGAACGACCAGAGGTAGGACCATCATATTCATAGGGCGCCTGCTGTACATTATTATGTTCTCCAGAAATGATTATCATTTGAACTACGTCGGCCCGCGTGATCAAGATCAACATCTATATCGCGGCGCAACACCACGTACCGCTAACATGTGCCTGCGGCTCTCGTTGTCGCTATAAATCGAAGGTAATGGATCGGTGCGAATGGAGCAAACGTGCTGGATGCATCGCAGACGTCTGCGTTAACCGTACCGTCAAATCAGTGAGATCGAAAGAGGTTGCATTATTGGCATCAGAGAATGTGATGCATCCATCCGGGAAATTGCTGCTCCTGTGGACGAAGAGTTTCTACAGTGCAACTGGTGTGTGCAGAGTGGTTCACAGAAAGCTGGAGACTATGATGAGATGGATCAGGTAGCAGCACCCAAACCCCCCTTCCCGAGAAGATCGACACCTCATCCGAATGGCATTGCCGGACAGATCTGCTCCTCCTCGGCTCTGGTGCAAGATTGGAACAGTGTAACACATCGCACACTATCAGTGGTTACAGTCCGTCGCCGTTTATTATGGCATGGGTTAAGTGCACGTCGTCCACTTCTGCGGCTGTCTCTGACAAATGTGCAGAAGCGTGCTAGACAGCAGTTGTGTATGGAACGACGTCGCTGGGGACAATAATGGCATTAGATGGTGTTTTCTGACGATTCCAGGTCAGAAAGTGATGGCTGCATTTTGGTTCGCAAAAAAAATGGTTCAAATGGCTCTGAGCACTATGGGACTTAACATCTATGGTCATCAGTCCCCTAGAACTTAGAACTACTTAAACCTAACTAACCTAAGGACATCACACAACACCCAGTCATCACGAGGCAGAGAAAATCCCTGAGCCGCCGGGAATCGAACCCGGGAACCCTGGCGTGGGAAGCGAGAACGCTACCGCACGACCACGAGCTGCGCAGCAGACAGGGGTGGCGGCATCAGAGTGACAGCATTAGCACAAGACATACGGCACAAACTCAAGGTCTATTGGTGCGGGGTGCTATTGGATACAACCACAGGGCACTGTGACCAGTGTGACCTACGTGAATGACATCCTGCCACCGTAGCCATACCCTGTTTGCACAACACCCCAGACGCCAGTTTGCGGCAAGACTATGCACGACCACATGTTACTGCATGAATACGTGCCTTCCTGTTGTCGCAGGATGTCAGCCTTTTGACCTGGCCCGCTAGATCACCACACTTGTTGCCAATCGTAAATTTGTGGGATATGCTGAAAAGACGGGTGCAGCGCTGTGACCCAGTGCCAACCACCATAGATGAACTTTGGAATCAGATAAATGTAGCATGGATAGCTATACCACAGGACACCATTAGCGCCTTACAGCCATCGATGCTATCACGCATGGATCAAGGTCAATGGCGGACCATGTACGTAAAAGGCAACGGAACACATGCTGATCCGAGGTGACTGAAATGCTAGTATTTTCTGCAGAACATACTAACGTACATGTCCTGTGAATTTGGATGTCCTACCTCTAGTCGTTCAAGATGTTCTGTTTTTCCTGAACATGAGTGTACAATTCACTCGTGAAAAGGAAATAATAAAGAGCCCGTTATTAATAACGAGGTTGTGAGGCTGATCACTGGGGTTTTCTATCGTGGTTGCTTTGAGATTAACGCATAATGTAATGAGAGAGTTGTAGCGTATTTTATCGGGCGGTAGTGGCGCTGTTGTCGGCGAAGCTGATGGCGTGTGGCAGTCAGCTGATCATATCCCCCGGCAGAGGCCGCGGACTCGGTGCAACGGAATGTGTGTCTTTCGGCAACAACCGGAACTGGATGTCCAGCGTGTTGACAAAAGAGGCTCGGAGGCCTTGTCACTAGCCTCTCGCCAGGAAGTGTCCGCTTTGCCGTCTCGACGACAAGTGTCCTTCGTCATTTCTGTGAAAAGTATCTCCAGGGCGATTCCTTTGTGTTCTCTGGACCTATCTCCCTTACCCATCTGGCCACCTTATGTCCGCCTTATGCCCAATCAAATTATTGTTCGAGATCCTTGTGAAATATTTTGAACCATCCACAATTCCCATAACAAAAAAGGAAGCACACACGTGTACGTTATTGCAGATTTACTGCACAAACTGCTCGTTGTCAGTTAAGAATGTATGTCCTGTGTCCTCTCGACTCGACCATTTGTCACCTTCCCCTCTGTTGACATTTCCTTCCGTTACAGCTTGACAGTGTGTTGGGTACAAACAATTCCTTCAGCAGAAGAGCACTCTCAGAGGCTAAAAACAGCGTTTATAACAATTGTCCCCTCACCTGGCAAAACGCATGTGGTCCGTTAAACACTGACATCCTGCGTCTTGCGGATAAGCTTAGTTTTCACCTTCACCACTTTATCTGACGACGTGTCCTTTCTATGCACTCTATATTTCGTCACAGACGTTACCCAAAATACCTGAAGAGAACTGAAAAACAAAACAGTGATGTGTGGACTGTGGACAGCTTGGACCACAGTGTGATATGCACTGACATGCAACAGATGAGGAAAGCTGCATGTTGAAAGAAAAAAGCATTTATGACACAGGTATAGAATATTGTGTAATGTATTGAACAAGGTAAGTAAGAAGCTGTGATTACGAGTTCCAATTGTATCTGTCGACGATACATGGAAATTTAGGAGATGGAACCCAGAAATATTCGCAGGAAGAGCGACAGCAGAAAAGATGGCAGGACCGATATGAAGGGATACTACAGTTGAAGATCAATTAAACAAAGAGGAGTCACACAAGACGACACAAGAACATCGAACTGTGGGTGTATATACACTGAAGCGCCAAAGAAACTGGTGCAGACATGCGTATTCAAATTCACAGATATGTAAACAGGCAGAATACGGCGCTGCGGTCGGCAACGCCACCTAGAATAACTCCAAAAGTATGATACTAGCTGAAAAGTTTGTGTAACAAATGTTGCATGGGACAACAGGGGCCATATTATGACGTTGCTTTTTTGTTGCTAGATGGAGTCGCGCCAGAGATATGAAGGCCCGATGAAAAAGTTTCTGTTTGAAAGCGTTGCTGCAGTGTGTACGCAACGATGCACGACTCCGATGCGGGTATATCAGCACCGACAAATAGGCAAGGGATTAGTGTGGCATTCGTGTCTTTCCAATGTGCGTACGGTAAATAAGGAAACGTGAACTACGGCGACATTATTACTGGATACGCCCAAACAGGACCAACGTGCTGTTATTTTTGTACTTGGCTGCCGAAGGATAAACACCGGTGGACATCCACAGCAGAATTAAGACTGTGTTGCAGTTAAGGTCAAATGAAGGGGAAACTGCGACAAGAGATGCTGCTGCTTCATGACAGCGCAAGTCCCCATATCGCAAATCTGGTAAAAAAAAGTTACGCAAAGTAGGATACGCTCGAGCACCCGCCCTAGAGTCCTGATCTCTCCCCATTCGATTATCACGCTTTCGGTTCAAGAAAAAAGATCTTGAAGGTTGACGATTCTTGTCGGACGAGAATGTGCAGCAGGCAATTACAGATTTCTTCACGCAGCAGGACACGGTGTTTTAGCCCACAGGGATCTTCAGCCTGGTGCGTCGGTGTAATGTTTGTCTCAGTTATATTTAGATTAAAGTTCAGTCTTGATCACGTTATGTCTGTTTTAATGAGTAACCGGTTTCGGTTTTTTCTATAAAACCATCATCAGACCCATTGGCTCCCTTGGGTTGGTAGGTGGAGCTCTCCTTGCTGCTGTGCAGTCAACTGCACAGCAGCAAGGAGAGCTCCACCTACCAATCCAAGGGAGCCAATGGGTCTGATGATGGTTTTATAGAAAAAACCGAAACCGGTTACTCATTAAAACAGACATAACGTGATCAAGACTGAACTTTAATCTAAATATAACAATTAATTGATCACTGAATTCCAAAAATGTTTACCAAAAAAGTTTGTCTCAGTGCTCATGAGCGATTATGCCTGATTGCCATACCGATTCTGGACTGCACGACCTTCGAACGCAAACTATTTGATCACCATTTACACACACATAAAAAAGTTTTGCATCACCCAAGTTCCCAGAACTCCTGAAAATAGACGTTGACTGTGGATATTGTATCACAGACACAGTCCCTTTGACAGTTCAGAGATGTCACTAAACCCAGCCGCGCGGGATTAGCCGAGCGGTCTTAGGCGCTGCAATCATGGACTGTGCGGCTGGTCCCGGCGGAGGTACGAGTCTTCCCTCGGGCATGGGTGTGTGTGTTTGTCCTTAGGATAATTTGAGTTAAGTAGTGTGTAAGCTTAGGGACTGATGACCTCAGCAGTTAAGTCCCATATGATTTCACACACGCACTAAACCCGCCCAAAGATGTAAACAACCATTCATTAGCAGCATCTATTAGACAGAGGTGGTCCGACAGGCCATCAGTTCCAGTCATTCCACCAGGAAGGAGGTACACGGCTCGTATGGTCTGTACTTGACCTAGACGGTCAATACCGCGGTTCAATCGCGTCTACATTGTTACTTTTTGCCAGGATGGGCTCTCAACAAGGGAAATGTCCAGGCATCTCGGAGTGAACCAAAGCGATGTTCTTCGGACATGGAGGAGATACAGAGAGACAGGAACGTCGAGGAAATGCCTCGCTCAGGCCGCCCAAGGGCTGCTACTGCAGTGGATGACCGCTACCTACGGATTAGGGCTCGGAGGAACCCTGACAGCAACGCCCCATGTTGAATAATGCTTTTTGTGCAGCAGCAGGACGTCGTGTTACGACTCAAACTGTGCGTAATAGGCTACATGACGCGCAACTTCACTCCCGACGTCCATGGCGAGGTCCATCTTTGCAACCACGACACCATGCAGCGCGGTACCGATGGGCCCAACAACATGCCGAATGAATTAGCATCACGTTCTCTTCACCGATGAGTGACGCTTATGCCTTCAATCATACAATCGTCGGAGACGGTTATGGAGGCAACCCGGTCAGGCTGAACGCCTTAGAGACACTGTCCAGCGAGTGCAGCAAGGTGAAGGTTCCCTTCTGTTTTGGGGTGGCAATATGTGCGGCCGACGTACGCCGCCGGTGGTCCTGGAAGGCACTGTAATTGAATGCCATCCTCCGACCGATAGTGCAACCATATCGGCAGCATATTGACGAGGCATTCGTCTTCATGAACGACAATTCGCACTCCCATAGTGCACATCTTGTGAATGACTTCCTTTAGGATAATGACGTCTCTTGACTAGAGTGGCCAGCATGTTCAGACATGAACCCTATCGAACATGCCTGCGACAGATTGAAAAGGTCTGTTTATGGACGACGTTACCCACCAACGACTCTGAGGGATCTACGCCGAATCGTGGTTGAGGAGTGGGACAATCTGCCGGCTGGTGTGGCCAAGCGGTTCTAGGCGCTGCAGTCTGGAACCGCGCGACCACTACGGTCGCAGGTTCGAATCTTGCCTTGGGAATGGATGTGTGTGATGTCCTTAGATTAGTTAGGTTTAAATAGTTCTAAGTTCTAGGGGACTGATGACCTCAGATGTTAACTCCCATAGTGCTCAGAGCCATTTGAACCATTTTTAGTGGTACAATCTGGACCAACAGTGCCTTGAAGAACTTGTGGATAGTATGCCACGACGAATACAGGCATGCATCAATGCGAGAGGAGGTTCTACTGGGTATTAGAGGTACCGGTGTGTACTGCTGTCTTGACTACCACCCAGGAAGGTCTCGCTGTTTGTTGGTACAACATGCAATGTGTGGTTTCCATGAGCAATAAAAATGGCGGAAATGATGTTTATGTTGATCTCTATTCCAATTTTCTGTACAGGTTCTGGAACTCTCGGAACAGAGGTGATGCATAACTTTTTTTGGTGAGTGTAATACGCTTTGATGCGGTAAAAAAGTTCCATATGCGTAAAATTTTGCTAACGAGGAAGTGACAAATGAAAGGAATTAGTCAGTGCAGGGAATCGACAATTTGGTGAGAGATGGATGAGAACGTGTTGTTTAATCGGTGAAAACAGAGAGATAGACGCTTTTCTTTGCAGTAAAAAGCAGAACATTGAGTGTGGAAGAGAGAATTGCGGTAGTTGATGGATGAAGCGGTTTACACATATAGAAAAGAGAAGAATGCAGATTTTTCCAGAAAACAATTGTAGCAGCATTGTTGCAGTAAAAGACAAACTTTCGAGAAGAAATACGATTTTGATATTTTCAGTGAAGAAGAGGAGTTGCACGAGGCGCCGATTACAAGAAAAGAATGCGCCATAGCTAAGATTTCAAGAATGTACAATTTTGCGATGTATCTACACAGAAGGTGAGACGATTATCTGGACATCGATTGTATCAGAGGAACTGGTCGTCACCACAGAATGATGAAGATCATGATTCAGCGCTGTCAACAGTTACCAGCTTTATGTTGGTTGAGGAGAGACTGAACTATCGTGGAAATAGGGACTTTGTTGGAAAAAGTGGCTATTATTGATTATTTGGTTTTCGAAAGAGTAACTGTGAACAGATTTGCTATCATTATTTTTATCTGATGTGAGTACTAAAGCGTTAGTATGAATGAAAATATAAATAGTGAATATATAGATAAAGCCAAAGCCACTCTGCTACAATATCTCGTTTCATAGGCGTCTAATGTGAATAAAACAGTGTTCACATTTTGGCCCTAGAACATCCCATTTCCATACCCTTCCACAAAAATTTTTAATATTTTGACTGTGAGAGTTCTACAATGCTACAGAACGTCGTAGCGGAGCGTGAATTACTTTGCTTTTATAAACTAATTTATTCATCAACAAGATAGCTCCACGCCATTTTATCTTCTTTCCGTTGATGGCCAAACATCTGCATTATGACGCCTCCAACGATTGTCAGCTACAGTTGCAGCATCCCAGGTGAGTCAAACGAAAATTGGACTGATTCATCTCTGGTGCCAGACATTGTTTTCGACCTCTTCATAAACATTTATCTCGCAGTAGACCCTCCGCTCGAAAATTAACTGAAGGTAAGGAGATGTAAAGGACAGTAAAGGTTAAAGACAGTTATGCAAAAGAATAATAATTAGGCTAAAAATACTTTGTTTTACATTCAAACCTATATTCCCTCACAGTTAAAAGTTGTTGTCACTCAACTCAACTTGACTATGACAGCACACATGCTTGACTATATAATACCAAACAGTAGAATAATTTTTTTTGCCTTTAGAGGGGTGGGTAATACTGTAATTTCGAACTAGGTTTGTAAAGACTTCCATTTGTAATTGTTCAAGATCACATAAGCTTAATGAAAATTAAGCTTGACTGACATATACACAACCACACGCAGTAGTATTTCGATGGACAGTCCCTGTTGATAACTTCGTTCAAATTTCGATATAAAGTACAGTTTGCTCCATAAATGCCAATAATTTACTTTGGGGTCGTACACTCTTAATTCCGTAAGTAAACGAAGTGCTACATATCTTGACACACAATGATTCAGTAGAACCAAAAGAAACATTTTACCTTTCCAAGTTGTTATATAACCATATGGCATTGTGATTTCATATTTGTACCTGCTCTAATGTGGATGTAAATGTGATAAGTGTGTATGTGTGTGTTACATCGCCGGTCATAGACAAAAGCAGGAGTGAGGCTAGCGGTACATAGAACGGGAAGCTATATTTAAACGAGACAGATGGAAATAATGTAAGTAAACTCAATTGTTTCAAAAGAAATCGACATAACTGTTAATATACTACTGGCCATTAAAATTGCTACACCAACAAGAAATGCAGATGATAAACTGGTATTCATTGGACAAATATATTATACTAGAACTGACATGTGATTACATTTTAATGCAATTTGGGTGCATAGATCCTGAGAAATAAGTACCCAGAACAACAACCTCTGGCGGTAAAAACGGCCTTGATACGCCTGGACATTGAGTCAAACGGAGCTTGGATGGCGTGTACAGGTACAGCTACCCATGCAGCTTCAACACGATACCACAGTTCATCAAGAGTAGTGACTGGCGTATTGTGACGAGCCAGTTGCTCGGCTACCATTGACCAGACGTTTGCAATTGGTGAGAAATCTGGAGAATGTTCTGGCCAAGGCAGCAGTCGAACATTTTCTGTATCCAGAAAGGCCCGTACAGGACCTGCAACATGCGGTCGTGCATTATCCTGCTGAAATGTAGGGTTTCGCAGGGATCGAATGAAGGGTAGAGCCACGGGTCGTAACACATCTGAAATGTAACGTCCACTGTTCAAAGTGCCGTCAATGCGAACAAGAGGTGACCGAGACGTGTACCCAATGGCACCCCATACAATCACTCCGGGTGATATGACAGTATGGCGATGACGAAAACACGCTTCCAATGTGCGTTCACCACGATGTCGCCAAACACGGATGCGACCATCATGTCCGCAGCTCGTGGTCGTGTGGTAGCGTTCTCGCTTCCCACGCCCGGGTTCCCGGGTTCGATTCCCGGCGGGGTCAGGTATTTTCTCTGCCTCGTGATGACTGGATGTTGTGTTTGATGTCCTTAGGTTAGTTAGGTTTAAGTAGTTCTAAGTTCTAGGGGACATGACCATAGATGTTAAGTCCCATAGTGCTCAGAGCCATTGAATTGCGACCATCATGATGCTGTAAACAGAACCTGGATTCAACCGAAAAAATGACGTTTTACCATTCGTGCACCCAGGTTCGTCGTTGAGGACACCATCGCAGGCGCTCCTGTCTGTGATGCAGCGACAGGGGTAACCGCAGCCATGATCTCCGAACTGATAGTCCACGCCGCTGCTAACATCGTCGAACTGTTCGTGCAGATGGTTGTTGTCTTGCAAACGTCCGCATCTGCTGACTCAGGGATCGAGACGTGGCTGCACGATCCGTTAGAGCCATGCGGATAAGATGCCTGTCATCCCGACTGCTAGTGATACGAGACCGTTGGGAACCAGCACGGCGTTCCGTATTACCCTCCTGAACCCACCGATTCCATATTCTGCTAACAGTCATTGGGTCTCAACCAACGTGAGCAGTAATGTCGTGATACGTTAAACCGCAATCGCGATAGGCTACAATCCGACCTTTATTAAAGCCGGAAACGTGATGGTACGAATTTCTCCTACTTACACGAGGCATCACAACATAGTTTCACCAGGCAAGGCTGGTCAACTGCTGTTTGTGTATGAGAAATCGGTTGGAAACTTTCCTCATGTCAGCACGTTGTAGGTGTCGCCACGGCCGCCAACCTTGTGTGAATGCTCTGCAAAGTTAATCATTTGCATATCATAGCATCTTCTTCCTGTCGGTTAAATTTCACGTCTGTAGCACGTCACCTTCGTGGTGTAGCAATTTTAATGGCCAGTAGTGTACATTTATCCGACTGTGGGATAAGACGGTCAGGGCCTTCATGGCAAAGTGCTTGCGGATGCCAGTGCAAACATAACTGTACTCAGGCGTGCAATTCTTCGTTCGAAGCAAATCGACAGCCACGAACGTCTTTCTTCAGGGCTCCAAAAACGTGGAAACCACATGGCTAGGGATTGGGAATGTATGGAGGATGTGTAACGGCTTCCGAAGGAAACTTTTGCCACGTAGTCCATACGAAATAGGCAAGTTGTGGTCCCGCTGCAGAAGTTTCTCTGGGAAGCCTTTAACCATCCTTCATACAGTCCCTATTTCTTCTCATGTGATTTACATATTTTTGGAGCTCTAAAGGAAGATATTTGTGCCCATTGATTTGCTTAGAACGAAGAGGTGCACGCAGGGGTACAGTCATGGTTGCGTGCCGGCCGCTGTGGCCAAGCTGTTCTAAGCGCTTCATTCCGGAACCGCATGACTGCTACGGTCGCAGGTTCGAATCCTGCCTCGGGCATGGATGTGTGTGATGTCCTTAGGTTAGTTAGGTTTAAGTAGTTCTAAGTCTAGGGGACTGATGACCTCAAATGTTAAGTCTCATAGTGCTCAGAACCATTTTGAACCATGGTTCCGTAACCAAACATTCTTCCATGTAGGCACTGACCGTCTGGTCTCACAGTGGGATAAATGTATTAACAATAATGGCGATTATTTCTGAAATAATGAACTGTTAACTTACATTTTTTCATCTGTCTCGTTCTAATTTAACTGCTACTTATAGTTTCAACAGAACCATTCGACTTGAATTGAATTATTTTAGTGAAACTGCAGCGAGTGATTGTTACTGACAGTGGCAACATGTAGTCGTTCTAAGATATGTCGAAGATATTCAGGCATACGAAACCAGTAGTACAAGATGCTTAGACAATCAATCGGTATCAGGTCATCATGTAACGATATTTTAATCATTTTAATTGCTATCAATAGTGACAGAGAGAGCCAGTGGTCATTATAACTCCATTAAGTTGTATTTCAGTGTTATTTAGTCGAGGTTTTACCATATTATTTGGTCCTAGTTATTTAGGCAGGCATACAGTTTCAAGTAATTATGCGTACACTTTTTTACGTTTTTCTATCTGTTTCAAACTCACAACATCATTCTATTTTGCTTCCTCCCCCTTTCTACACTTCAATGACTTTTAGTCTCATAATGCAGATACACAGAGCCCCATAGCCATGCTACTCATTCCACGTTCATCATGATCATGATCATGATCATTTACATCTACCACCCGTCTCATCATTACACCATAACCGCAGCTCGTGGTGTAGTGGCTAGCTTAGCTGCCTCTGGATCACGGGGTCCCGGGTTCGATTTCCGGCCGGCCAGATTGGGGATTTTCTCCGCCCGGCGACGCGGTGTCTGTGTTGTCCTCATCATTTCTTCATCATTCATGAAAGTAGCGAGATTGGACTGAGTAAAGATTGGAAATTTGTAAGGGCACCAATAACCGCGCAGTTGAGTGAGCCACAAACCAATCATCTTCATCATTACACCACAGAGAATTAACATTATCATAGTCATTATATTCTAATATCGTCTAAAATCTTTAAAATCACCTAAACAGTTTAAAAAATTATAAAAGTTTGATTTTTAAAAAACTTCATTTATTTTCATCTGATTTTTTAAAGTCTTATAAAAACTAATTAAGTACCAGCTATATAGGCCACATATGCGCTTTTTTATTTCCCCCTTAAAACAGTAATGCTGGGTTAATGCAGTATAGACGTTTGCCGAGTGATGGAACTGTGGCTGCAAGTTGGGGATAATCATTTTATTAACTGTTTTGGAAATCAGTTTACTGGCCAGGGGTGGAGTACGTGAGGGACGGGGTGCGAACATAGACAGCAACATAACAGTGGCCTGGGCAGCAAGATACGTACCGATAGTGTTACACGGGCGAAAAGAAGATTTAAAATAAGCTTGTAAAGCATCTTTCTTTATCTTGTGTCCTTTCCATATTAAGTTAAATCTCTATTGCGACAGGGCAGACTAATTAACATTAATTTTGAACATAACATTGTTTGACTTACATGAAGGTTATCTGGGTATCAGAGACGTAGTGAATATAAATGTACTTTTGTAATACTGTGTATCGAAAAGTTATTTTATTCAAGGAATTCATCGTTTCTGTAGATATATTGAGGACTAAGAGACTGTGTGGTATCTTCTTTACAGTTTATTACTTGCTGTGCAACTTTTTTAAAATCAGTGTTAACAGAAATGGAGAGTGATGATTTTTCCTTGATTGTGGTGGATTACTATTTACGTTATCATACACCCGGAGCGGTGGAATTTTGCTATTGTAGGAAGTAGAAAAGTATTTGCAATCAAAATTAGGCCTCTAGTAAGACAATCTTACTGTCGTTTCACTGGCACGAGTAGCTGGCATTGTCTAAACTTCACAGTTCATTGGTGGTGGTGCAGCTGCGGGGAAAAGCTTCGACAATGCCAGTCACTCCTGTTGGCGAAACGTTAGGAAAATTATCAAAGAAACATCAGCCGAAGAACCGGAGACAGAAGCCAACAGGCAATTTGAGAAGTGTCAACGACAGCCTCAAGAATTTAGTGCCCCAGTAAGACTTTATGTACTGCATCTGTTGGTATAATGGGGGAATTTCATGTTAGGCCCCTTTTTTTATCGACGATTCACTCAAGCCAGAATAGCAGAACTGATATTATAAGAGTAGTGCGTTCTCAGGTATTGGAGGCTCGACTTCTATTGTCTATCCCAGTCCATGCGTATATACGAATACCGCCACACTCGTATGTACACACGTCAACAAAAGTTTCGCGTCACCCCTTTATTTCTAAATTAATGACACAGAAAAAAGTGGTTTCGACCCATGCTTATTTATTCATTTGCATTAAGTCGAAATCACCAGATCAAAAAAGCAAACATTTATGTAACGCAAGTATCGTCTGTTTCTCATTTTTTTTCAAAGCGCTCCTAAGCAACGTCAGCACAGGCTGAACTTCCGCTTGCTCGCCTGCAGGGTTGAAACTGTCGTAGCGTAACAAAGATGAGACCACGAAGCCAGCCAGCCCTGTCCAAATTCTAACACTCTTCAATAGCGATTAACAGAAATGATTTCAAGCGTTCCCCAAGGTAATGTTATAGGCCCTTTGCTGTTCCTTATCTATATAAACGATTTGGGAGACAATCTGAGCAGCCGTCTGCAGATGACGCTGTCGTTTACCGACTAATAAAGTCATCAGACGATCAAAACAAACTGCAAAACGATTTTGAAAAAATATCTGAATGGTGCGAAAAGTTGACCCCAAATAATGAAAAGTGTGAGGTCATCCACATGAGTGCTAAAAAGAACTCGTTAATCTTCGGTTACACGATAAATTAGTCTAATTTAAAAGCCGTAAATTCAACTAAATACCTAGGTATTACAATTACGAACAAGTTAAATTGGAAAGAACACACAGAAAATGTTGTGGGGAAGGCTAACCAAGGACTGCGTTTTATTGGCAGGACACTTAGAAATCGTAACAGACCTACTAAGGAGACTGCCTACACTACGCTTGTCCGTCCTCTTTTAGAATACTGCTGCGCGATGTGGAATCCTTGCCAGGTAGGACTGATGGAGTGCATCGAAAAAGTTCAAAGAAAGGCAGCACGTTTTGTATTATGGCGAAATATGGGAGAGAGTGTCACAGAAATGATACAGGATTTGGGCTGGAAATCATTAAAATAAAGGTGTTTTTCGTTGCGACGGAATCTTCTCACGAAATTCCAATCATCAGTTTTCTCCTCCGAATGCGAAAATATTTTGTTGACACCGACCTACATAGGGCGGAACGATCACCACGATAAAATAAGAGAAATCAAAGCTTGTAGGGAAAGATATAGGTGTTCATTGTTTCCGCGCGCTATACGAGATTTTAATAATAGAGAATTGTGAAGGTGGTTCGATGAACCATCTGCCAGGCAGTTAAATGTGATTTGCAGAGTATCCATGTAGACGTAGATGTAGATTATTCGTAAGTCATGCAGACTACGTGCTCGGCTAAAGACAGCTCGTTTCAGTCGATGCCACATATGTTTGGTTGGGTCCATGTTCAGTGAACAGACAGGCTTCTCCATTCTGGTGGTGGTGGTAATTTCCTACGGGACCAAACTGCTGAGGTCATCGGTCCATAGGCTTACACCATTCTGGTGATTCTTGGTCCTAGCAATCTGAAGGTACGTTCACGAGAACAGCACAATGAGCATGCGAGTTGTCATCCATTGTCTGCAGAATCTCGTCCCTGTACCGTAGAGCAGTGACGGCTCTGAGCACTATGGAACTTAACATCTGAGGTCATCAGTCCCCCAGAACTTAGAACTGCTTAAAGCTAACTAACCTAAGGAGATCACACACAACCATGCCCGAGGCAGGACTCGAACCTGCGACCGTAGCGGTCGCGCGGTTCCAGACTGAAGCGCCTGGAACCGCTCGGCCACACTGGCCGGCCTAGAGCAGTGACATTGCCCTCAACGACGACGAGGGCGTACAGTACCCCCATATAATGCCACTCCAGAACACCACTACGCCTCCACCTTGTTGCACATTGTGGTGCACAGTGTTGGAGGCGTTCGATATTATCGGGTTGTCTCCAGACAAGTTGTCTGCGATTATCAGCGTGCATACAGATTCGAATTTCGTCTCTAATGAAAACGGAGTCCATGGTGTTATGGTGTAGGAGGTGGAGCTCGCCATTTTTGTCAGGAATGGAGACTGGTATCGAGTAACCTTCTCCTAACAGTTTAATACGACACTTGACATCCTGCAGCCTCTTTGGACGCCGAATACAGTTCTGGAAGACTCAGCCCAAAGTTCCTTTGACTCAAAAGAACGCGGGCGGTCTGTGCGGTGCTAGTCGTCAACGCTACCATCAATGGTAAATGATTCCAAGGCCTCACCACAGCTCTCTGACTCCGGTGCACACGTCCAGCAACTTCACTGGATGACAAGCCTTCTGTGCGGTATGTGATGGTGCGGACCTGATCATTGGTCGCGATTGGCCTTCCTGGCGTGATCGATGTTCACTCTATTATTCCACAGATGTCCCTAACGCATCCCTACTAAGTTTTACTTTCAATTGAAATGCTGCAACCCTTTCGAGTGCGGCATTATACCCGTAGATAGCAGTCATGGGAACTGGGGGCGCAGCCCTGAATCCTCCCGCGGTCAGAAAAATGGTACCGAATCCTCCCAAGCCCGCAAGCGTCTGAAAAACGATGGGATCGAATCCTCCCATTTGAAGCAGGCAGCAGTTCCAAACGTTATGAATACTCCAAGCAGGCAAAGGAAACCATACGAACTTACAGAAGAAGATGTAAAAAATTTCCGTGTGGATTGTATGTTTAAAAGTTTTATCTTTTATCTTATTTAGATATTTATTTTTAGAAACTGGAATCATTTATAGCCTTGATTTCTTCATAATTAATTTATTAAAATAGCAAATCATGGTTTCGCAATATATATTCTATCTCAGTGTTCATTTTATGAATTATGGCTACAAATCAAATATGTGTTATTTTCTAATAAACACTTCGTCCAGTCTGTGGTTTCCACTTTCAGCGTGTTGATAACAACATGAACACCTGCAGCGTTCGTGGGTAGTTTTGGCAGAATTTTGCGCCTAGCTTTGTAAATATATTTACGAAAATTGTTGACATCTCTCGTAGTTATATCTTGCGTATCTTCTCCTTTTAACTTCTGGTAAATTATTTTTGACGGTCTCTCACAAATATCTTCTATGGCTTTTCACTTTAGGTCAGAAATGGTTTCTTGCCTCTGAATTTTGTTATGAGGCATTTCTTCATGATTGTGCTCTTCTTGACACTCCACGACATCCAGCTCCTCAATAGAAATAGTTTTAACAAAATTTCTGCGGCCATTAATGTTGCACGTCCATCGCGCTAGACCAACTTTCAGCAGTTTTTGAAAACCGAAGGTGTTACCTTTCAGAACCAACGTTTTCCTTCCCTTCCTACTTACTGAAACTGTAAGCTCGTCTGAGGACGTGTTCACTCTACAACGATCTGCCACCAACTGCGAAGTGGCCGCAGGCAGCTGTGGTTACTAGCGCACACAATGCTCTGTCGCATTGTGTCAGTTTGGGAGGATTCGGTCCTGTTACCTGCTTACCTACCTCATTTCTGGAGGATTCGGGGCTGCGCCCGATCGGTGCAGGAACACACCTGCATGGCGGTTAGGGCTGAAGCAAAAGTTTCGTTGCTGTATGTATAAATTTTGGCCATGCAGAATCTAGGGGAAGACCTGACGCTCACGATTGAGAACAATAGCAGCGGTTTACCAGTACTGGGGCCGTCTGGGTGACAGCTGTGAGTGCGCCGGTGTAGCCTACGTAGAGCGCACGCAGTGCATTCAGATATTTCGGGAAGCCGGGAGTCCCGCTGAGCTCTGAAAACTCGGCGCCGCTGTTGGCAGTTAGCGGACAACAGGCGCTACGCGCCTCCAGGACGCCGGTTATTCCGGGCGCACTATTCTGGAGCTTCATTCACGCGTGTCCTGCCCGCTCCCATTTGGCTGGCGCCGGCGCCGCGCCACGCCGGGCCGAGCCACTGCACGCCACTGGCGCCACTGTACGCTACTGGCGCCACTGCACGCGTCTCGTGGCGCAGCATAGGTCGACACCGCAGCCACCAGCACTGCTGCAGTGCCTCCGCCGCGGGGCGCGTGAGCACTGCAGGCAGCATCTAACCAACTTACAGCTTTGGAAGCTGTCCGAAGTTGACACCACGTCCCCGGATCTACATCTGCACCCCACAAACCACCTCTCATACCCCCTTCTACCCTATTTCCTGATCCATTCATGAATGGCACGATGAGTGAATGACTGTTGGTAAACATTCTTCTAAGCTGTAGTTTTTCGTTGTAGTCATTTCGCAAGACATTTATAAGAGGAAGTAATTTGTCGCCCTACTCTTTCTGGAGCCGACCGTGATGACCGAGCGGTTCTAGGCGCTCACTCCGCAACCACACGACTGCTACGGTCGCAGGTTCGAATCCTAACTCGGGCATGGATGTGTGTGTTGTCCTTATGTTAGGTAGGTTTAAGTAGTTCTACGTTTTACGGGACTGATGACCACAGATGTTAAGTCCCGTAGTGCTCAGATCCATTTGAACCATCTTTCTGGAACGTGCTCTCGCAATTTCAATAGTAAACCAGTCCTTGATCCACTATGTCTCTGCTCCGCGGGGTACCCGCGTGGTCTAGGCGCCTTGTCACGGTTCGCTCGGCTGCCCCCGTAGGAGGTTCGAGTCCTCCCTCGGGCATGGGTGTGTATGTTGTCCTTAGCGTAAGTTAGTTTAAGTTAGATTAAGTAGTGTGTAAGCCTAGGGACCGATGACCTCAGCAGTTTGGTCCCATAGGAACTTACCACAAATTTCCAAAAAACTACCCCTCTCTTGTAACGTCTGCCACTGGATGTAGTTGAGCTCTGTTATGTTTTCGCACTCCAGTGACGAAACGTGCCTCCCTTCGTTGGATCCTCTCTATCTTTGCCGCTAATCCAACCCGGTAAGCGTCCTCGACTGACGAGCAGTACTCAAAAATCGGTCGAACGAGTGCTTTTCAAGCCACATCTTTTGTGAATGAATTACGTCAAGCTTCTTCCAGTGAATCTCAGCCTGGCATCTGCTTTTAGTATCATGTTATCATTCCATTTCCTATTGCTCCTTACGGTTACTCCTAGGTACTCTACAGAAGATAGTGCTCGAGTGATTTGTCACCAATAGTTTAATAGTACACTAGTGAATTTATTCGTTTGTGTACGCGCATTACGTTACACAGGGTGAGTCGGGAATAAAGGTACATGCTTCGAGGGGTGATAGTATTAGCGATTTTGAATGAAAAACGTCATATGAACACATGTCATGTTCCCAACAGTTTTCAAGGAAACTAATGAAAAACAACGGGAAACAGGACAAATGTAGGTGATGGTAAAAAATGAAACACTGTGATCCATTGTTTTGTTAACTTGTGTACACATCCTCGTAAAAGATGATGTTCAAAATGTCCGCCGTCAACTGCGATGCAGCTCTTGCAGACATCTGCTGTGTTGATAATCTGCGCTCATTCCTTTACTTGAGCACAAAACTATAGGCCGGCCGAAGTGGCCGTGCGGTTGAAGGCGCTGCAGTCTGGAACCGCAAGACCGCTGCGGTCGCAGGTTCGAATCCTGCCTCGGGCGTGGATGTTTGTGATGTCCTTAGGTTAGTTAGGTTTAACTAGTTCTAAGTTCTAGGGGACTAATGACCGCAGCAGTTGAGTCCCATAGTGCTCAGAGCCATTTGAACCATTTTTTTGAACAAAACTATAAAATATGAGCGAGAAATTCCTCCTTTGTGTCCACTCTGCACCTGTGGATTTCTTTCTTAGCCAACTGCACAGATAATAATCTAATGGAATAAGATCGAGTGATTTGACGTACTGTAAACACTAACGGTCCTCTCACAAAAAAATGGCTCTGAGCGCTATGGGACTTAACTTCTAACGTCATTAGTCCTCGAGAACTTAGAACTACTGAAACCTAACTAACCTAACGACATCACACATATCCATTCCCGAGGCAGGACTCGAACATGCGACTGTAGCGGTCGCGCGGTTCCAGAATGAAGCGCCTAGAACCGTTTGGCCACCCCAGCCGGCGGTCCTTTCACAAATCCTTGGGTTACCTGAGTTTGTCTCCAAGGAAGTCCTAGATTTTTTCGCTAAACAACAGTGCGAAACTGTATCAAATGCCTTCCTGAAGTCAAGGAACACGGAATCAACCTAGGCGCCGATGTTTACGGCGCTCTGGACTCGTGGACGAACAGAAAAATAAGTGTTTCGCTAAATCTCTGTTTGCAGAATCCATTTTGATTTTTATAAAGGGGACTTAGTACGGGTTGCACTAAATATCTACGGTCGGACGACTTGTCTGGAGAAGCGCTAAAACATTATACGCCCACACGTTCTCGTCAGTCAGTGCAACTGCATTAAAGACACTGCAGTAGTTCCTGAAATTAGCATTCGCAGACAGACAAAAAAATGCGGCGGGAGATTTTGATTTATGATACAGAATCTATAGAAGAGGAAGATATGTTTAGATTATGGCAATACTAATTTTGTGTGGCTCAATACCTGGTGCATGTCTTTCAATTGAACGCTGTGTGTGTGACTTGCGTGACCCTAACCTACTCTAGTATCCAATTGCGGAAAGGGAGCCTACTGTTTAACGTGGAATTCATACCACTTGTTGTTTCTGCCGAAATTGTACGTCACCTATATGTGGAAGCAAGTTTAAAAGGCAAACTGAAAAACCGGCGTTCCGATGAGAATTCTGTATCTGTAGCTTTCGTTTTTCAGACATGCACTTTACCAACCCGATCACAACCCGACTTAATATGTCTGTATGTATGAATTCAATTAGTAGATGACAATGAAATCGTTTTTGCAGAGATGGGAGAATTTAATTCATCATTGTTCAGCAAGTTTGTACGATATTTTTATAAAGTATACACACAAACATTCCTTGTGACTCAGTCTACCTATCAGTGAAAAATATACAACAATAACTAAACAAATTTCTGAGAACACGGACAAACGGAAATTACAACAGGGATTTGAATCTACGAATGGTGTTCAATAAGTAATGCAGTAATTTTTATTTCTCGACCAGTTTCAGTTTAAAAAATGCGGAATTTGTTGAGGAACACCGTGAAATATCACCGCTTCAGCCCCTATAGTTTCATGAACTTCCGATAGGTGGCGGCGCCATCGTGGCTTTCAAAATGGCGTCTGTAACAGAGGTGCGTTCCAAGCAGAGAGCTGCCACTGAGTTTCTTTTGGCGAACAACCAGAGCATCGCCGATATTCATAGGCGCTTGCAGAATCTCCACAGAGACCTGGCAGTGAACAAAGGCACGGTGAGTCGTTTGGTGCGGCGTCTGTCATCATCACAATAAGGTCGCGCAAGCTGTCCGATCTCACGAGTGACTCTTAGAAACTTGGAAAGTGCAGACACTCTCATCCGAAGTGATCCACGGATCACAGTCAAACACCTCGGTGGTCACTGGATGTCTCTGTTGGTAGAGCTGTACACTCGTCCACCAGTGGGGATACTCAAAAGTGTGTTGCCGCTGACAGAAGACCATGAGGAGCAACGAAGTTCTTCCCCACCCGCCCTACAGCCCGCATCTTGCACCTTCCGACTTCCATCTGTTTGGCTCAATGAAGAATGCACTTGGCGGGAAGCAGTATATGGATGATGGGGAAATTACTGTTGCAGCAAGACGTTGGCCCCGACGTCGACCAATAGAGTGGTACCATGCGGGCATTCAGGGCTGCCAGCAAGGTGGCGTAAAGGCGTCTGATATGCCCGCTAAACCCGCTGGGCGAAACAGGTTATTAGGATTGTGGAAAGGGCCAAATAGGTTGGGATCAGTTTCACCTTCTAGTCGTAATTTATTGTAATTTAATAACACTTTTAGAACCCAAGCGGCACATAGCCGGGCCTTTACCGAATGCAACTCTTTCGCGGCTGAAGGCCTCCAAACAAGAAATCTTAACAAATCAACAAGATAAAAATCCAGTTAAGATAGCAATAAAATAATTTAAAAGCAAACATCACAGCAACCAACATATGCAAGGTGCAATA
The DNA here is from genome assembly GCF_023864345.2 of Schistocerca serialis cubense. Lineage (NCBI taxonomy): Eukaryota > Metazoa > Arthropoda > Insecta > Orthoptera > Acrididae > Schistocerca > Schistocerca serialis. The sequence continues at coordinate 357,623,363 of NC_064641.1, read as the reverse complement.
CCAAAGGCTGAATGCCACAATTTAAGTTTCAAAATTTTAGAATATATTACCATACACTTTTAAAAGTAGAAGGCCACAATGTTTAAAAACAAGAAATCTTAAAATTCAATAAGATTAAAATGCAATTAAAAGGCAAATAAAATAAATAAAAAAGATCAAGGCAAAGCAGATAGAACAAACATATGCAAGGTGCAATACCAATGGCTGAAGACCACAATTAAGTTTCAAAATTTTAAAATATATTACCATAATCTTTCAAAGGCAGAAGGCCGCAATGTTTAAGCTTGAAAGATAAATTAAAGAATTTATTTTGCAATATTTTTAAGAAAAAAAAGATAACCATAAGCCTTAAATTTTAAGCAGCTGAAAACAGTTAATTAAACACCGGTGCCACTCAGAAGCCTCCAGGGAGATCGGTCTGCCCTCGTTCACTTAGGCGAGACAGGTTGTGAGCCCAACTACACTTGATCTGTCGGAACCCAACCAGGGGACAGCCACGGACTGATCGACACAACGACTTGCTTCCCATCAATCAGTACATGAGAACTCAGACAGGAAAAATTACAAACGTGATAATCCACATTGGAGTATGTATTAGCTGTCAAAATTACACACCACGTTGGACAGCGACAACAGGTGAGGAAAGGACGCTGCCTGAAATTACGTTAGTAGCCAGGGCAGGTAACCGGAACACTAACGCCCACTAGCCAGAAAATTCCGCTGGTACACTCGAATTGTAGTCAACCAAAATAGTTAATTGCACAGCATGGCGGCTAAATTTCAGCAGCAGAAACACTCGGTGTTCCTCACAGGAAAACCTCCCCAACAGCAAACCACCGAAACGAACCACCACAGCATGAATGGACGTGGCTTGGGTAGTTGAAACCATTGCTCAACTTTGACGTCCTGGGTCGGCGAACCATGAAGCTCGTAGCGATCGGACATCTCCATACGCGCTCCGACACTGCGCAGGGACTGCCAGCGGACCCAGCCGACTGCACCGCGCGGAAGTACACTCCTGGAAATTGAAATAAGAACACCGTGAATTCATTGTCCCAGGACGGGGAAACTTTATTGACACATTCCTGGGGTCAGATACATCACATGATCACACTTACAGAACCACAGGCACATAGACACAGGCAACAGAGCATCCACAATGTCGGCACTAGTACAGTGTGTATCCACCTTTCGCAGCAATGCAGGCTGCTATTCTCCCATGGAGACGATCGTAGAGATGCTGGATGTAGTCCTGTGGAACGGCTTGCCATGCCATTTCCACCTGGCGCCTCAGTTGGACCAGCGTTCGTGCTGGACGTGCAGACCGCGTGAGAAGACGCTTCATCCAGTCCCAAACATGCTCAATGGGGGACAGATCCGGAGATCTTGCTGGCCAGGGTAGTTGACTTACACCTTCTAGAGCACGTTGGGTGGCACGGGATACATGCGGACGTGCGTTGTCCTGTTGGAACAGCAAGTTCCCTTGCCGGTCTAGGAATGGTAGAACGATGGGTTCGATGACGGTTTGGATGTACTGTGCACTATTCAGTGTCCCCTCGACGATCACCAGTGGTGTACGGCCAGTGTAGGAGATCGCTCCCCACACCATGATGCCGGGTGTTGGCCCTGTGTGCCTCGGTCGTATGCAGTCCTGATTGTGGCGCTCACCTGCACGGCGCCAAACACGCATACGACCATCATTGGCACCAAGGCAGAAGCGACTCTCATCGCTGAAGACGACACGTCTCCATTCGTCCCTCCATTCACGCCTGTCGCGACACCACTGGAGGCGGGCTGCACGATGTTGGGGCGTGAGCGGAAGACGGCCTATCGGTGTGCGGGACCGTAGCCCAGCTTCATGGAGACGGTTGCGAATGGTCCTCGCCGATACCCCAGGAGCAACAGTGTCCCTAATTTGCTGGGAAGTGACGGTGCGGTCCCCTACGGCACTGCGTAGGATCCTACGGTCTTGGCGTGCATCCGTGCGTCGCTGCGGTCCGGTCCCAGGTCGACGGGCACGTGCACCTTCCGCCGACCACTGGCGACAACATCGATGTACTGTGGAGACCTCACGCCCCACGTGTTGAGCAATTCGGCGGTACGTCCACCCGGCCTCCCGCATGCCCACTATACGCCCTCGCTCAAAGTCCGTCAACTGCACATACGGTTCACGTCCACGCTGTCGCGGCATGCTACCAGTGTTAAAGACTGCGATGGAGCTCCGTATGCCACGGCAAACTGGCTGACACTGACGGCGGCGGTGCACAAATGCTGCGCAGCTAGCGCCATTCGACGGCCAACACCGCGGTTCCTGGTGTGTCCGCTGTGCCGTGCGTGTGATCATTGCTTGTACAGCCCTCTCGCAGTGTCCGGAGCAAGTATGGTGGGTCTGACACACCGATGTCAATGTGTTCTTTTTTCCCTTTCCAGGAGTGTAACTTCACTCCTCCGCAACAACCGACCAACTGCTCTCAGAATGCCGACAACATTTAAAATAAACGTCAGTGGAACTAACGCCAACAGCACATACAACCTGACAAACACTGCACGAAAACCTGAACGATACCCAACAGTAACTAAGCACACATGAAGACAAATCGGGAGTCGATGCACACACACACAGCCGACTCATGAACGATCGGCGAGCCAAAACGCGTCGTCCGGTAGGAAGACCGGCCGACGATCCACCAAGACCGTGGCCCCGCTCAAGTGATGCGTGGTGGCAATGGTCGGACGAGCCATGTTGACGCAGAACTCACTGCTTCTCCAACCCGACTGCACTAGCGCCGCAGTGCAACTCCCCGACTGGCAGGTCCGGACTGTGCTCCAGACACGTTCCAACTGACTGGTAGCCCGATCTCGCGACTCGAACTCGCAAACCGAACTTGCTTACTACAGACAACAACCGGGAAGTAATAGCGGTCGAGCATAGATACTACGAGAGGGGATATATCGATACGCGCTGCTAGCTCCGGCCACGGTCAGGCAAAGCATCAACTCAGTGACAGTAGTAATTTAAATTAACATAGTGAGGTGGAAGTACGTTAAAAACAGGGTGTAAAATAAATGATGGCGGGAACACGAGCCACGCACGGCTCACCGTCGTATTGAACGGAGATTCTGTTGAAAAATAGGGTTTTTAAACCAAAAGACTGGAAATAATATGATGTATAGAAATCCTGAATAAAACCAACCTGCTTTCAGAAAGGAAACGTATTGCATTATTAATTTAATGCCTCTTGTATATGCGTGTAGGTAATTAGAAAACGAAAGAAGGTAAATGATTTTCATCGCCCAAAAACGTCATAATGCGGCTTTCTGGTCATTTGCGAACGGGCTCAACTTACTGGATGGAGAAAATAAATTGCCAGGTAAATCTGGGGAGATTGTGTGAAATAGAGCAAAATTATCCAGATAACCATAAGTCAGAATTGTTTAGTGGAGCTAAGTACATAAAACATCAGGCTTGTAAGTGTGTGCATTTAAAGTAATTTGCCCCAGATAATAGGGTGTGTTTCTGCGGGGAGGGGTGGGGGTCTGGGAGAAATTATTGAGAGATATTAACTTTCGACTACAGTAAACAGTGTCATTGGACGTAGGTTGCAATAATTATGTAAAGATGAAAAGACTTGTCCCTAGAGTAGCGTACAGATCTGCTTGAAACCAGACGTCACACTAAGAATTACAACAATGACAAGCGTGAACTACTACTTATATTTAACCATCAATTTGTGTTTACACAGTCCCTGTACATATCTATGCAATCTCGTCTCAGGTTGGCTCTAGTTGTATCAATCGCTAGATGATACACTACTACTGTAAAACTAAGGACTTTCTTTTGAAATAAACATATCATTTTCCTCTGTGAATGTCTTAACTAATGATTTAGGTTTTAGACTGCATATCCACTTCATGCCTATGCACAAACGATCGTTATTACAAAGTGAATGCGATCTCTGATTTTGCGATTTGATGTTTTCCCTGCTTCTTTATAACTTATGGAATTCTCCAGTGTTTGCCCACAACACGTCCAAGACGGTCTAACCAAGATGGTGGCCTACGTCTAACAAGGAGACCATCGAGCAATCGGAGTTTTATAATTTATTACATTTATGGGGCTTGAAGTTCAGAATTAAAATATGAATCGTCAAAACCTGTTCGATTCAGCTCTAAACAATTGTCGAAAAAATCGACTTTGAAGATCTGCGAAAAACTAGAGGACCTGTAATTTTCTAAATTGAAGGTGATTTTCACGATGGCTGTCCGATGCCACAAAATGAAACTGACTATGTTCATCTGTAAACTGAGGCTGATTTGTTTACCATGAACATGTTGCAAAACAGTTGTGGATATCCCACAAGTAAAAATTTATGTTATTATATTATAAAACTGACTAGTCATCGGTACTGGCAGTACTGTGGAATGTTTGACATTGCCATATAGTGAACAGTTGCTTGCTCCAAAACTGCAGGTCTATGGAAAAGGATAAAATTTAAATCAGTAAGTTTGCTACCAACGATTGTTCAGAAATAAACAACACAAAAATAATGAACATGGACGTCAAAGCTTTTCCAGCATCCAACACAAGAACATTCACATGGTTCATATGTTGTTTTATAAACAACATCTTAAACGAGAGTCCATAAATAAGTCCATAAATGACAAATGTAGGAGGAAAAACAAAAAAAATCCTCAACAGCAAATGGAAAAGAGCCGAGTCCTTACCATTTATACATGATATTTAAATACTCAGTGTAAAAGTTTGTGATTCCTGTTGCTGAATAAAATCATATTAAATTAAGTCAGTAGCATTGGGGAGTGGTAACTGGAGAATCAATGGATCGCTGGTTCGAATGTGGCTATGGTGTGAATTTCTTTTCATTATATTTTCTTCATTCATTTCGAATACCCACATAATCTAAAATAAAATTCATGAAATATGTGATAATTATCATATATATAATATCTTATGAAAAACGCACATCTTCTAGTCTTATTACACACTGCATTCAAAATTATTAATTATCGATATTATATAAGAGACTGTTAATGAAGATGTTTTAAATTTTTTAAAATCATTGTAAATTTATTGACAATCTTTCATAAGATATTGATTGAAAAGTTATACTCGTTTTTGCAATGAAAACTAGAATTTTGCACAAGGTATGTAATTAGAAACAAGAACATTAACATTTCTCGTTAAAAATAGTGATTATATACATGTTAAATAGCAAATCTTTGATGAATTTTATATTTAAATGTGTTGTAGGTATTCGAATGGAACGAAAAAAAATAATATAAAAAAGCAAAGACCATAGCCAGACTCGAATCAGCGATCCATTGCTAATCTGATATGCATTCTCCAACGCTTCTGAGTGAGACACACCCCCTGTAATGATAAAGCATTTTCATTTTAGGGCATTAAGGGGAGTTAGAATGGAAAAATTTTTTCACGTTTTTGGATTTTTATCTCATTATAAAATTTGCAATTTTCAGAATAAAATGATATATATATATTTTTTTAATATAATCTACACCGGTTGAAAATGTTACAATTTTTACGTGCGTTACTTCAAGATCTAATAAAATCGGTATTTTTTAATATAGAAGGCTGTGGACTGCTGTGTTATAAAGGTTAAATTACGTGTTGTATTGGTAGCGCTGTCAAAAACAGTATTGTATCGTTTCATAGGATAAACACGCATTGTATGTCGAAGTGCTAATGTTTTTCTGAGGAAAAGTGACGAATAGTTTGGTAAATCTCTCGAAAAGTAAAGTATGATGCCAAAACGAAGTGTTTAAGAAACGTGGGTTTCAAGGTAATAGATTTTCAAATAAAGGGAAACATTGTGTTCAACATGTGGCGTGTGAAGTTACAGACAGTGAAATACAAGCAAACTCGTCAGTATCCAGAGAAGCACCCATTACTGCTTTGAAGATTAAAATAAAACGTTGTGATACACAATTTTCTCAAAACGAAAGTGATGTATATGGTAGGTTAGGTTATATTCTGATAGATTTACACATCCTAACAAGGGTGTTTGGTGGATGTTTGTGTTGTAAAATATGCGGAAGGCCAGTTAGTTCACATGAAGACCGTGAGGTATCAAATGGACTAGCCAGGAAACTTATCATTAATTGTGCCAGTTGTAAATGTACACATTCATTTTGGAATTCTGATAAGTGTAAAGATACGAGGGCAGTTCAATAAGTAATGCAACACATTTTTTTTCTCGGCCAATTTTGGTTGAAAAAACCGGAAATTTCTTGTGGAATATTTTCAAACATTCCCGCTTCGTCTCGTATAGTTTCATTGACTTCCGACAGGTGGCAGCGCTGTACGGAGCTGTTAAAATGGTGTCTGTAACGGATGTGTGTTGCAAACAACGGGCAGTGATCGAATTTCTTTTGGCGGAAAACCAGGGCATCTCAGATATTCGTAGGCGCTTGCAGAATGTCTACGGTGATCTGGCAGTGGACAAATGCACGGTGAGTCGTTGGGCAAAGCGTGTGTCATCATCGCCGCAAGGTCAATCAAGACTGTCTGATCTCCCGCGTGCGGGCCGGCCGTGCACAGCTGTGACTCCTGCAATGGCGGAGCGTGCGAACACACTCGTTCGAGATGATCGACGGATCACCATCAAACAACTCAGTGCTCAACTTGACATCTCTGTTGGTAGTGCTGTCACAATTGTTCACCAGTTGGGATATTCAAAGGTTTGTTCCCGCTGGGTCCCTCGTTGCCTAACCGAACACCATAAAGAGCAAAGGAGAACCATCTGTGCGGAATTGCTTGCTCGTCATGTGGCTGAGGGTGACAATTTCTTGTCAAAGATTGTTACAGGCGATGAAACATGGGTTCATCACTTCGAACCTGAAACAAAACGGCAATCAATGGAGTGGCGCCACACCCACTCCCCTACCAAGAAAAAGTTTAAAGCCATACCCTCAGCCGGTAAAGTCATGGTTACAGTCTTCTGGGACGCTGAAGCGGTTATTCTGTTCGATGTCCTTCCCCATGATCAAACGATCAATTCTGAAGTGTATTGTGCTACTCTTCAGAAATTGAATAAACGACTTCAGCGTGTTCGTAGGCACAAAAATCTGAACGAACTTCTCCTTCTTCATGACAACGCAAGACCTCACACAAGTCTTCGCACCCGAGAGGAGCTCACAAAACTTCAGTGGACTGTTCTTCCTCATGCACCCTACAGCCCCGATCTCGCACCGTCGGATTTCCATATGTTTGGCCCAATGAAGGACGCAATCCGTGGGAGGCACTACGCGGATGATGAAGAAGTTATTGATGCAGTACGACGTTGGCTCAGACATCGACCAGTGGAATGGTACCGTGCAGGCATACAGGCCTCATTTCAAGGTGGCGTAAGGCCGTAGCATTGAATGGAGATTACGTTGAAAAATAGTGTTGTGTAGCTAAAAGATTGGGGAATAACCTGGTGTACTTCAATGCTGAATAAAACAACCCCTGTTTCAGAAAAAAATGCGTTGCATTACTTATTGAACTGCCCTCGTAATTATTTTGAACTGCGTGTTAGATGGTTTTACGGATTGAGAGCTACTGACAGAAACAGTGAGTGCCGTGATGAATATGCCACGCCCACTTTGTAAAATTGACAAGTATGCGGCATTTATTGGAGCTGTTGTGGAATGTGTTCCATGTGAGTCAATGAAGGATGTTGTAAACTAAGCTGTTGAAATAAATGATGGTATGACTGACATACCAGTGGCTTTTGATAGCACTTGGCAGAAGTGCGGTTACAGTTCTAAGAATTCTGTTGCTACGGTGACCTGTGTGGACATTGGAAAGGTAATAATAGATTTCCAGATTTTCATCAAACATTGTTATAAATGTAAATCAGGAACCGAAAAAGGGTATATCAATGACAGAAATTATGAAGGAACGAGTGATGGCATGGAGGCCTTTGCAGCTATTGAAAGTTTTAGTCGATCTGTGAACGGAAGGGGAGTGTGTTACACTAAGTTCTTAGGAGATGGCGACTCAAAAGCATATAACAGTGTAGTAGTCGCTCAGTCTTATGGTGAGAAGATTATCACAAAACTGGAATGAGTTGGTCATGTACAGAAGAGGATGGGCACCAGGTTGAGGAAATTGAAACAAAGTTTGAGAGACAAGAAACTTTCTGATGGTAAGACCATAAGAGACAGGCTGACAGAAAAAATGACTGATAAACTACAGCAATATTATGGGATGGCTATTAGAAATAATACTGAGGATTTGTTGACAATGAAGCAGGCAGCATGGGCTACCATCCTCCACAGACTGTCAACTGATGAAAAACCAGTACACCACCTTTGCCCTCCTAGACCGGATTCATGGTGCAATTAGCGGATTGCCCAGTAGTCAAACAGTTCATACAGCCTTAAACATTCCATCCCAGCAGCAGTCATGGATATCATAAAACCTATTTACAGAGACCTGGCAAATCCTGAATTACTGAAGAAGTGTCTGCATGGTCAGACTCAAAATCCTAATATGGACTCGCTTTTGTTGGAATGAATACACTGAAGTGGGGTCAATGATGCTGTTATTGCTTTTAATGAGGCAACATTGGTAGGGTTACAGCACGTGGTAATTAATCCTGGGGCAAACTGCATCAGAGAACTTGAAGGGATGGACAAGATTCGCATTGATAAAGCAGAGTATACAGCAAAGTTGGCCACTAAAGAGTCCAGAAAGAAGAAAACACATTGATAAAGATCAAGAAGATGATATACAGTATATTTCAGGAAACTTCTGAGTGACTAAAAATACAAAATTAAGCATATATTAAGTGAGCTACAGTCTTTTGAAACCTTAGAAGACGTTCCTGAAAATTTACATTTCTTGTTGCATTTTTCGCTAAATCTCCGAAATTATTCAACCCAACCCAACCGAAAGCCAGCCGACGAACCAACCAACAAGATCAGCAAAACGACACGACAAAAAGATGTCAGTAGCACTATGTTCTGGATATTGGTGCCCAATCCAGCCAAGTCAGAATAAACGCCCGAAACTACCAACAACACCTCAGCTGTCGAACTACACGCCATGCTGGACAGCATCAACACGACGAGGAAAATACACTGCCGGAAACTACGTCAACGACCAGGGCAGGTAACCGGAATGTCAACGGCCACAAGGCAGAAGATACCGCTGGTACACTTAATGAAGGAATGAATTAAATTAATTTAAACCCCACACAGGAAGACGGCTGCAATTCTAGCCGACTTGAATGCACACATGTTGTTGCTCGCAGGATTCTCCCAGAAAGCGACAACCAGGATCAAACGAAGAAATGTGATAGCAGTTGAGGCTTGATAGTAGGTTAAGTGAGCACTCAACTTTAGTGTCCAGGCTCGGTGGGCGACGAACTTCGTAACCCTCGCAAGAGGCGCCTCACGACTCCAACCGTGCGTGCACATCGCCAGCAGCTGCAGCCTGCCCACGCACCATGGAGACTTCCTCGCTGCTCTCGCCCAACTGACCAACTGCCACACACAGCACGCCCAGAAAACATATCCGTCACACCAAAGATAGTACAGCAGTACTAGTATCGATACACGCTGCTGCTGCCACTCACGTGGAGAAGACAGCAACATTATGGCGGTAACCGAAGAAGAAATAAGACACCATTGGACTGCAACCAATGATTAAAGAAAAGCATGATGCGAGCCAGCCACGGCTCAACATGTATCTTCTGTACCCACTTGTTACACCCAAAGGGAAGTTACGTTTAAGGGTATTTACGCAGTATTCTTTAAATGTAAATGTAAACTGCGTGCACAGGCCCTGGCAGGCCCCTTCAGTACCTTCGGATCCTTGACCAACGGCTTCATTGGGTGCAGTATGGAAGGGGTTGAGATCAGCACAAAGCTCTCGCGGCCGTAGTCAGTTCTCGTGACGTGGGACCGCTGCTCAGTTAGCATCACGAAACTGAGTGCGCCCCTCTCCACTCGTCCCACCAAAGAAAAATCAGTGGCAGTAACTGGAATCGAACCCGGATCCTGAACATGGCAGCCAGCTGTGCTGATCACTATCCTACCTAGGCGGACATTTTGTTTTGTATAAAACTATAACAATTTATTTGAATCCCTTTAGTGACGAATGTGGTGTGGAAGTCCAGTGGGTGGAGTACTGGACTGCAGCACTGGAGCTCCCCAGTTTAACCACGTCTTCCCTGGGGGTAGCAGGGACTCATCACCCCTCCTCATCCTACAATGGCTGTGTGCTGCCTACAGTCAGGTCACGGGCTTGCGCCACGCACTTAGTTACGTGCTGTGTAGATTGTTGCCTCCTCCTCTGTGTGACTTTTGTCCAGCGACTTACCGGCAGACCAAGAGTAACATAAAAAGTAGGAAATCAATAGTTCGGAAAGTGGGATACAGTTCTCACAGAAACAACTGGTGTGGTGTTACTGGCACTTGGCCTTATCCGCCGTGGCTGACTGGAAAAGCGGACCAGTTTACAACCAAGATTATGACATTTGTTTTCAAATACATTACAAAAATGTATTCCTCAAGGACTACCACCTTAACGTAAGTGGGGAGGTTTGCGTGTATCAATGATGAAATGAGCTATGCTGGCGAGAGCCATGCTCCCGGTAGGGTCACTCGTGCCAGACAGGTCATTTGGAGAGATTCCAGAGAAAGAGTAGTCCCCCCCACGGGGATCCTGTCTTGGGAGTATGTGGGTGGCAACCACATGGGCCCTTAGCTAAGTATGACATTACTTCCGCTTACTTACCCCAATGGTACTAGGTTTCGAGGCCTGAGGGTGTCTTTCATTTTTTTCTTTTCTCCAACAATCAATGGTTGTCAAAGGACCACAGAGTCTTCTCAGGCTGCCGATACCTGTTTTCAGAAAAAAAACTCTGGGAAATGTCCACTTAAATTTGATAAATCAATCAGACCTCAAGGATTTCAATGCAGCTCTGCCAACAAACACTACTCCCATATCCTAGAAGGCATGAGACCCCTAGACAATGTATGATACATAGTGGATACAGGCTACAAAGCCAGTGGGAGAGGATGATAGGCGAACTTATTTCTGGCGCCTTTAAATAACCAGAACATATAGGGTAATGGAGATGACCCCGAAAGAAAATCCTGGTCCTCCTAGAAGGGGTTGGGCAGATGGCTGGTAACCAATTCTCAGAAAACGCAGACTACTCCCAGTACCCAAACGAGCCTCGGAAACAGGACGGTCTCAAAGGTAAATGACAAGGCTATGAAAAAGAACACACGAAAATGGATAAATGGACACATCAAAGTAGAAACCTGGAATGTGAGAGGAATTTCGCGAAAGGAGGTAGAACTAGTAAATATACTAAGCGACATGAATATCGATGCTGTAGATGATTAAAAATTTTCTTTTTTTTTTTTAGATGTAATCCCCTTCCAAAATAGTACTTTTACCTAAAGTATTTTTCACTCTCAATTATATTAGCACATAAAAATCTGTTTAAATCGTTTCCCTTAAATTCAACAGTTACCAAGTTTAAGGCAAATAACAACCGAAATCTCTGGCAATACAAACAGTAAAATGTTACAGACGCTGTCTCATACCCTGAAAAATGGTTACTTTAAATGAAGACTATCTTATCCTCAGTTATTAGAATAACCCATTAAAAATGATGAGTCAAAATATCACTGTAGCAGTTCAAGAATTTCTAAAATTTGATTTCATTAACAAAACTTATCGAATCGTCGCATAACTTATAATAACTTGTTATAATAACTTGCTACATAAAGTCGTATCAGGTATTAAAACAAAACTGCTTATGAAATTATTCTCACAAGAGACAACAAAACTTCGAGAGGAGAATAACTATCACAAATAATTAAAATATAATACACTGAAAACTCATCAGATTTGCCAAATCCACAGCAACGCTTTTTTATAAACCTTCCAAACATTCTGTGAGAATCTTGATAGCCAGTGGCCCGTTTACTCGTTCATAACAACATGAGATGAGGTTCGTGGTCATACACATGTGAACACACAATTTTTTTCTTAAATGCGGATCGTTCCCTAAAACCGAATTACGTTAAACAGTGCCCAACGACGGTTCTCTCTCTCTCTCTCTCTCTCTCTCAGTCACTCACTCACTCACACACACACACTCACAGACACACACACACACACACACACACACACACACACACACAGAGCCAGCGCTTGCGCTGTAAGCACAATTCATAGCATCCCTCAGAAGGTGCACATCAGAAATTCAGTCCTTAAATAAACTGAGACAATTGCTTGATTTTTAAACTGGCAAGGCGGCATCAACCTTAAACCACTATCTTCCATTGTGCCTCACAAGCATGTTAAGTCAGTAACGTTTAGCAAGAATGTAACGTAGAAATGCAGACTCAAATGAGGGCTGTCTCACAAAAACATGTCAATGTAGGAGTGACCTGACAATCATAATACAAAAATTGTTACTTGTCGAATGCCTCTACGTCTTCCTTCCGGCAAACAAAGCCACACTTAGCAGCCCTCGGTAAAGGCTAGGCGCAAATTGAGACGCGTATAGCACGTGCCGCGCTGGTCCACCGCATATTGCGACGCGTACACCATACTTCGCACGCGCCGACTGGCGACGCTCTGCGCTGACAGAACCGAAGCGCGCGCACCCTGTTATCTTCCTCAAACGATTTCACAGAAACTATTCACTGAAAATATTTGATTTTTGCCTTACTTGTAGCGTTATATGTCAGCTTCGTGGCGAAGTGCCCACCACCATTCTTATTGTGATGTACACATTTTAATAAGACACTACGCAAAACTCAAAAGGTTTGCAACGAAAATTAGGAGTCACTGTGATTTTGCGTTTCGTGCGTATTACACCTTGTGTTGCTGCGTATGAAATTTAGCTAACATGTTGAATTTTTGTTTAGACTTGGGAGGAAGTCTCTATCTGCCTCCGATCTCGAGAAAATGGATCCTATATAGCGCACTCCCTTCCGATCTCACGCCCGCGAGAATGAAATACTCGCAACATCTTTCATATCCCCTAAAACGCTCGAGACATCGATCGAAAGTTTGTCGAATGATAGCACACAAGGAGGAGAGTGTTTTGCCATTTCTTAAACGCACGGAACTTTCTTATCTATGGCGATATATCAGTACTTTCCTTTTTATTTATTTCGCTCCAGTGACTGTAATTTTTTAAGTTATCAACTGCTAGCGAAACAAGAGCTTCCTAGTATGAAAATAAACATGAAATTTCTTCTTTTATGTTACTACAAACCGACACTATGAGGTTTTTCGTAAGCTATTGAGCTCTGTGACTGCCAATTACTTGTTTAATGAGGCTCTCCGTTTCGGAATTCTCTCACAATAGCTGCTGTGAGATGAGTTTGGCAAACGACACTGTGACAAAGGAAGTACAATTAAACCAGTCACCAAGAGAAATGTTGCCGTTACTCATAAAGCGTGATGCTGCTCCGAATGAGAAAGGGTTAACAACTCACACAAAAATAGATTGCCAATTCTGTTGGAATTTTGGTGGAATCCCCGTAACCCATTGTATTTGTAACACTAAGCGGCTGGAATGGAAACTTACCAAAGGATTTTATTCCTTCTCTTGATCGGAGCAATTTTAAAATAACGACGAGGGTTCCTTGAGGCGGAATGACAGGCACATGCCAGATACTGGTGACTCACCTCCCGCCAGTGTTGCCAACTCTAAAAAACCCGAATCGCTAGATTCAATATCAAAAGTCGCTAGAAAGTCCCTAAAACTGATTTTACTAGTAGTATACTGAAAATTTCGTGCTGTGAACGGTGCAATAAGCCAGTGGGGGGTTACTGAAATATTAATAAAAATTGTCTCATATGTAATTCCTATATTGTCTTAATTAAATGATGCATCGCTTGCAACAACATACATATAAAATACGCTAACGTTTAATTAAACATGTTATCATAATTGACACAACACATAAATTGTTGTTTCAATCACAGTAGTCAAATATACTAGAAATATACAACTATATTTGCAACAAAAGAAAGCAAGAACTCAAATTAGGTTACAAAATATATACCTACTGGTATGTGAGCTATTCATCGTCGTCACTCAGAAGATCGAATAACTCTTCTGTTTCATGCTCTGACAGAACTGTAGTTGATGTAGAGGGCTGAACGTCGCTCAAAAGATGATGTTGCAGTTCGACTGGTTTTGTCGCAAAAGAGTAACTTTTGTTCGTTCCAAAAAGCTCCAATACGTCTGACGGTATGTCAATAGATGCACAATCTTTATTTTGTTTCTTCAGCTGGTCTCTCAATATGATGAAAGCATTAATTGTCTTTAACGATAATCTGTTACGTTGTTTAGTTTTTATAATGTTCATAGAACTGAATATTCTTTCCACTTCTGTATTTGAATGCGGTAGGCATAGAACAGTCATTGCTAGCTGTGAAATCAAAGAAAAAGGATTTTCCCCTGCGGCATTTTTATACTGCAAAACCTCACTCCAAAATCGAACAGTGTTAGTAATGTTATTCCACCTAATGAAGTTGATATTATGCCATTCTTGCAGCATACCGTCTATGAAATCGCCACTAAAACCCAATTCTTTGTCTACATCCGCTACAGCATTATTTTTATTCACTTTTAGTGTTTCTTCAACATTCAGCATTGACTTTTTTTCAGGTAAGGTGGTTTGTGTTTTTTTAAATCAATTTTTTATTTATGCTTAATAGTTTTCGAATGCTTTCTAATATCATACAATTTAGCATAAAACTCTGTTGCACATACTTGGCATCTTGCCTTGGATAAGTCTCCAACGACTGGTTTCAGCCACCCATTGAATTCAGGTTCTGCTTCCCACGGCCGGCCAGGGTGGCCGAGCGGTTCTAGGCGCTACAGTCTGGCACCGCGCGACCGCTACGGTCGCAGGTTCGAATCCTGCCTCGGGCATGGATGCGTGTGATGTCCTTAGGTTAGTTAGGATTAAGTAGTTCTAAGTTCTAGGGGACTGATGATCTCAGAAGCTAAGTCCTATAGTGCTCAGAGCCATTTGAACCATTTTTTTTTTTTTGTGCTTCCCACGCATCCCGATATTTTTGAGCGTACTGCTTCTTCTTCTGCGGTAAATCCATTATGTAAGCCACCACAACATAAGTTTCACCAATTTATAATCACTGAAAATACATTAAAACTCAGGCGAACTAGAGATCATGAAACAATCTACTCATTCGGTAACTCGATATCAGTCCTATTGTTCATTGTTTAAAACGAAATAATGTTTGAGATACCCCCACCGAATTGTTCTTGCGTTACCACTGTGCATGTGGTAATAATTTGACTGCGAGTTAACATTTCGAAAAATTAGAGGTTGCTAGACAGAAATGTATTTTATTTTATATTACGTATGTTTTTTGTCAATTCGAAAAATAAAGGGGGTTCTAAAGTTGAAGAATTACAGATCGATACGCTATCGACGACAACAGGCTAGTGGGTAATGAATAATGAATTGTTCTATAGGCAAGGGGTTCTTACTCTGTAAGCAATTCCCACATTCAGGTTTACTAAATGCTGAACAATGCTACATGATCTGCTAAGAACTTAATTTAACTTAGTAACCTAGAACAAAGTCAGTGTAGTATCCATTCTATGGTTAAAATCTTAGTGTTGTTAATGAAAATACTGGCCCAAAATAGTTTTGATTTGTACTTCAAAAGTCGTCAGTACTCCAAAAGTCGCCAGATAAGTCGCTAAATAATTTTTGTCGCTAAAAAGTTTTTTTTTTCGCTAAGACGAAGGTAAAAGTCGCCATTTCTAGCGACAAAGTCGCTAAATTGGCAACACTGCCTACCGCTTGCCAAACTGACAATGTGTGATCGCGAATAAAATAGTTGTTACCGATAAAAATAAACAATTGATCTGTCGCACAACACAATGGTCAGTGTATTGTCAGCGGCGAAGGATAATGCGCGCGACAGGAATGCAGAAGCTAGCCACGTGTGCCTTGTGAGCTGGAGTTCGAAAAACGTTGTCGTGAAAGTAGATCTGCCTTTGTCAGCAGTACATTTCAACAAACTAAATATACATAATCATGACACTCACTCTTTTAGGATATTCCTACTTTCGTAATAGTACCGACCATTTTCTTCATTTGTGTAGCCTGATGTATTTATTAATGCTGATAATGTGCATGCAACAATTGAAATACTTTTTCTCATCACGGCGAACCAATTAACATTGTTATTTGTGACAGCTAGTCGACTGTTTCTAGCTTGCAGTGGAAATGTGATGTTCGCATGCGTGTAGTTCAGTGTGTCGTATTACATTACTACATCCATATCCAAGTAATCACAGTGAGACTTCTAAACTTCAGATCTTGAACGCTTTTTACCAGGAGCACAAAGGGATCACATCTGTGGAGATTATCCCTTTCCAAATTTTTGTAACAGATCGTACAGATTCGCCATCATACTAGGCAGCGATAACATAACCTTGTTTTACTTTCCTTAAATCACATGATTTATTAATATTCCTTGCTTCCTTATTCACTACTCTCTGTCCCTTCTTGCGATCTGAAAACATTGCTGACCAGTTACTGAAGTATACATTTTTCTTGACAGAAGAAATACATAACAATACAAAACTATACAGATATAACTAACAGAAAAGTATAATGTACTAACGAAGAAAGATGGAGCGTTTAAATGGCGGAAAACGAAACACTACCCAAAGGCAATAAAATTTAGTATATAGTAAGGCAATTTTTATCGTATGGGCAATACTACCACTGCTCATACGCGCCGTACCGATGTGAGCATATGGCCGGGCTACTTTTCCGCTCCCCGCCTCAAATTTCCCACGGTGCTAGCGAGGCACACGCGACGCATGGCGCGAGAAACTGTGCCCCAACCACAACGCCGCGCGACCTGGCGCAGGCTCGTGTCGCGTCCCAGTCGCGTCGCAATTTGCGCGGTCCAGTTTGAACCTGTGTAGTTACAAAAAAAAGCACGCTGCGCTGCGCCGAGCCACACGCGCTATACGCATCTCAATTTGCGCCTAGCCTATAAGACAAAGCTGCTCCCGACCGGCGAACCCTCGCGCTTCGTTCCACCAGTTATTAGCTGAGACACAGCCTAGCATGAACAACGTGCCTCCTGCCACAGTGCTGGGTAACCTCTATGTTGTTCGACTATCCCGAAGTTATGTCCCTTTCTCCAAGAGCTAATCTCTCCGCTCTACACACAACTTCAACCCTAGGCGATCTGTAATCCACAACTCCGTCACCTCAGTCCGCGTAGTATTGACTCTTTCGGCTGCCAGTCCGTAACTCCACTTCCGCTCTCTACACATGTCACGTGCCCCACCTGTCACATGACATGGCGATATCTTTGCCACAGAGGCCAGCCACCGGCACACCGGAATAGTTGGCGTAGCCTAACTAAAACACGCTGTCGTTCGGTTACAGTTTCTTGTTCCGCCAGTTAATACAAATATTTTAAACTTGTCGTTAAATAGCATGTGATCAGGCTAACTACACATTTCCATTAATTGGAAGTGATGATGCACACAACTGTCTCAGTACTCTGACAGGTGCCGAGTTTTTACGCCTCTCCCTTTAAGTGAAGAACATACAAATGAGAACAATAACTTCAGAAAAAACTCACACGTCAGCCAACCATAGGAGTGTGACGCAGACGTGAGGAAACATCCTTGGGTAAGAAAACTTGTAACATATCGTTGTGGAGCCTTTTGACTTTAAGTATCGGAGCATATTATCAGACATTTTCAATGCACCGGAAGAAACATTTTTGCCCTCCAATTCTCAATCCATCAAGAAAATTATCTATTACTGTCGGTTCCTAGACGGTACGTTGTTACTATTAAATGAAGACATCAAGGATACTAAGCAGCATTTAACAATTTGAACCAGAAAACAAAATTTACTACAGAGACAGAAAACATCAAATTCATTAATTTCTTAGATCTAAAAATAAGCTCTGATAATAACAAACACAAAATTGTAATTTACAGAAATCCTACAACTACAGACATCCTCATTAACAAAAATTCATGCCAACCCAGTTTGCATAAATATGCAAACTTTAAATTGATGACCAACAGAAAGATAAATTTACCACTGGAAGAACAAGCAATAAAAATGAAGTTACAACAGACAATACGTTGCACGAAAAAGTAATTTTGATCCACATAAAGAACTCAAAATCTGCAAAGACCATACAAAACTTAATGCAGATAACATAAATAAAGACATCACTTTGCAAATAAATGGCAAAACTCAAGCCAAACCAACACATATACCAGTAACATTATAGAGGCAATATACAGTATACTACGAAATAAACAACTTGTTAAGAAATACGAAACTACAACTAGCATTCCGCACTACCAATATCTTACAAATTTGTGACCAGGAAAAAGCGACGTTCTTACTGTAAGGCTTCCTACCCTTATTCCGTATCCTCAGCCCATAAAAATTTATTATAATTCAAACGGTCATGATGAATAAGGTGCTGAAATGAAATCTTGCTCCTTTCAGACTTAGTTTATTACAAAGTTGTATGCTAATTCCCAGAATTAGCATACAGATCAAACTAAAAAAAAAAAAAAAAATACAGTGCCAGATGATGTTGATGACTGACAAGGTTATTAACGGGGAATGAGGTCAAGCCAAAACGATCCTTCCCTGACGGTAATAGCAACAACACGTTCTAATTGTAAGTGAGGTTCTTACCGAGATGGTGAATCGCTAACTGAACGTCAATACGACATGGGTTGGGTGAAATACAGGGCTGCAGGTCAGATGAACACGCTGCAGTGAATACTAAGTCCTCAGACAAAGAATTCTAATAGGCGTGGGCTGCCAATATACTCACTCACCACTGATGTGATGAGGAGACAGGCCATAGGTTCACAACTGCAAAGGCTGCGGCCGGTGCATCCTCGAGCCCAGATGCGCAGAGAAGCACGGCTGGCGCGCCGAGAAAACCAAGACTGTCCCCCGTGGCGGCTCTCCGCCAATTTGCCGACAGCGTACCTCAGCCGAACTGCCCAGACCGTTCACTACGGTGGACATTCACCGAATGTCACGAAAATCTCTCCTCTCTTCCCACCTCGACACCAAATCCATGTGGAGTCGCCAAAAATTGCCCCCTCCTATAGCCAAGCTACTCGCGCAAACTGCGCAAATGGCACACTTATAACACCGCCCAAGAATTTTCGTGTAGACACACTCGCGGGCCGACTTCATGGCGAGAAGCGATCGCCTGCGCTCACAGGCAAAGCGGTCACACTTTTGTAGAAGCCTGGATGCTTTCCTGGAAGAGCCTACGGCTTGACTTCTGCTGCCCTGGCCACGTCTGACACAGAAAAAAGACCTGATGCAACAACTATTATTGCTAGCACAAGCCAAGTATGTCATTCTCCGTCATCGCATTCGGGAGGACGACGGTTCAATCCCGCGACCGGCCATCCTGATTTAGGTTTTCCGTGATTTCCCCAAATCGCTCCAGGCAAATGCCGGGGTGGTTCCTTTGAAAGGGAACGGTCGACTTGCTTCCGCGTCCTTCCCTAATCCGATGAGACCTATGACCTCGCTTTTTGGTCTCTTCCCCCAAACAACCCCAATCATTGTCTGTCATACCTACAATTACTCGTCCTGGTGGCTCACGACGTAGCTGAAATGGTTGCAATGCCTCTACAAGGATTGCTTAAGTGAAAGATGGTGAGCACGAAGAATCGCCACCTTTCATGTATCTTTTCTAATCTGGGTGTGTACAAAATTTCTTGCGATGACTGCAATATTTTTTTACATCAGACAAGCAGGACAGTGTTTTAGTATAAGATTTAAAGAATACATGAGAGATCATGAAAGCAACCAATCAACTTTTTACCTACACTTTGAAAATCATAGGTTGAACATAATCGAAAGCGCTCTGAAAACTCTGCATAGGATAGCAAAAGGTCAAACCTTGAACACTTTGGAATAAATGGAAATTCATGCACACACAAATAGATATCTGAATGACATCCTGAACGAATTGATGGACTTCAGATACAAAAATTACCTGGAAAACTTTGCTGACATAATAGAAAAAGAATGAACAAACATGACAAACCAAAACCAATACACAACATTAAGGTCGGACATCTACATAACGCACAATATCTCTGGCAAAACACATCTCTAACTATCGAGATATAATTTACTTGTGAACATAAATCATCATTTGAACGACCTGTCATTTTACAAAGTCAAAAAATTACACGAATTTTCACTATTATTCTTCCATAGACAGTAAGTAGGTGACTTATGTTAACAACATTGTACCTGAAAGAACTTACGTCCCAAGATGATTTATGGACGTCACTCCATCTATACGTAAGCATAAGATAAAATGTCATAGTACTATTACAGAGACGTAAAATAAAACGGTATATAACTGTAATGACAACAGGAACACTGGTTAATGGCACATTTGGTGAAACTAGCTTGTCGTGAACAAATGTCATCAATAAGACATAAACAGTTTGCACCTGATTTTGTCAAAAATATAAAAAAGCTATAAAAAGATTTAATTTGTTTTTGAGTGTGAAGCCATGTAGACAGGACCTTGGTCTTTGCTGCTAGCGATGCAGAGTTATGTTCAACAACATGCAGAATTTGGCTTCATCTGACCGCTTGGAGCTGATGGGCGGGTTGCTTCCTGATCCATGTAATGAGTGCCGCAGGAAACATAAGCTCACTGGACGAAATATTAATCGCTCCCTTAAGAGAGAACGCTGGTCACCATAGAGGACTAGATAGTGTGGAACTGATACCAGATGATCACGTGACCCTCCATTGCTGACGGAAGTCGTGGCAGTGAAATGGTGTGTGTGAGGCAGTTTATTCCATGTATCAGGCACACTTCCTTTTTTTGTTTTGTTTTTTACATTATGTCAGCTATGTAACGTGGCGGTGGCATTGACAAATATATTAATTACGTCACTGTAGTGTCTGTAATATTGTGCACTGCATTTGCTATAAGTTGGTATCTGATATTCCCAGGCAAATCAGTAAGATTTTAGGCAATTAAAGTGATGTTGCGTACCAGATTCAAGAAGTAAACAACAAAAGCCCGCGAGTCCACCAGCACGCCTTCCAATTCCGAGGAGGCGCCTCCTAGATGGCTACTTGGGACCAATTTCTGCCTCCGCCGCCACGTCCATCAGCACGTCGTGTTCGTCCGCCTGTACCGCTGCAAGCAGCCGACGATAGCGCTGTCAACAGTAGACTACCTAGCTTCCACCTAGTACTGGCGGGGATGGAGATCCTTCCACCGGCAGGCAGAAAATACGATGCAGCACAGATACTCCCTCATTTCAGCGCCTGCAGCAATCTCTACGGAGCAACAGATACAGTCAAACGTGTGTCTGCATAATTACTTTGAATCATAGTGACTACGTCACAGACTGCCAAGAGGCAGCCAAGCTATTTACATTTCACTATATTAGGTACAGGAAATCAAGTGCCTTGATCAAACTGTTATTATAAGTCTAGCGAAGTTTGTATCATAACTTTTTATTTTTGAATCTTCTGACTGGTTTGTTGCGACCTGCCATGAGTTCCTCTTCTATGCCAACGTCTTCATCGGAGAGTAGCACGTGCAATCTACGCCCTCAATTATTTGCTGGATGTATACCAATCTCTATCGTCCTCTACAGTTTTTACCCTCTACAGCTTCCCCTAGTTCATGAAAGTTATTCCGTCATGTCTTAACAGAGGCTCTACCGCCCTGTCCCTTCTTCTTCTCAGTTTTTTTCCATATATTCCTTTCCTCGCCAATTCTCTGGAGAACCTTCTTATTCCGTACCTCTTAATAGACGTTTTTGGTTACTTCTTAATGTGTTTCGATATTTGTGTTCTAGTGTTTCCCAATCAAGAAAGCCTTTAATTAGAAATACTACCGGCCGGGGTGGACGAGCGGTTCTAGGCGCTACAGTCTGGAACCACGCGACCGCTACGGTCGCAGGTTCGAATCCTGCCTCGGGCATGGATGTGTCTGATGTCCTTAGGTTAGTTAGGTTTAAGTAGTTCTAAGTTCTAGGGGACTGATGACCTCAGAAGTAAAGTCGCATAGTGCTCAGAACCATTTGAACCATTTTTTAGAAATGCTAGCATGAGAGGTGCCACCTATATTAATGAACCATAGTAGAAAGAACTTTTCTGCTACCGTGGAACCGAGCGAGGTGGCACAGTGGCTAGCACCCTGGACTCGCATTCGGGAGGACGACGGTTCAATCCCGCGTCCGGCCATCCTGATTTAGGTTTTCCATGATTTCCCTAAATCGCTCCAGGCAAATTCCGGGATGGTTCCTTTGAAAGGGCACGGCCGACTTCCTTCCCTAATCCGATGAGACCGAAGACCTCGCTGTTTGGTTCAGATGGTTCAAATGGCCCTGAGCACTATGGGACTTAACTGCTGAGGTCATCAGTCCCCTAGAACTTAGAACTACTTAAACCTAACTAACCTAAGGACATCACACACATCCATGGCCGAGGCAGGATTCGAACCTGCGACCGTAGCGGTCGCGCGGTTCCAGACTGTAGCGCCTAGAACCGCTCGGTCACTCTGACCGGCAGCAGTTTGGTCTCCTCCCTCACACAACGAACCGAACCGAACTACCGTGGATGTTTGGGCTGAATTAATAGTAACATTAGGTTACAACATCCCACCAGATGGTTTTTTCCCAATAATCTTAAATTAAACTTACAGCTCTGGAGTGATAACCGCTCAATGCCACTAGGATAAATAATTCAGATTTTTATGGTTTCACTAATGGAATACACCCTCCTTTCACCAACGAATTGAACCCAATGAACGTGATGCCATACCGCATGGGGACGTGAATATCTGACTCCATCCCACTTACAGGTGTGAATCACGCATTCACTTTGAACAATGATTAAACAAAGCTTATCATGAGGCTGTAGATAAACAGGAAGGGCAGTGACACAGTCCTAAGAATGAGAGGATCCTGAACTGGAATCCTTGATAGGGATATATCGTGCATTCAAGATTTACAAAGCAACAGAAAACGAATATTATGCAATGAAATCGGCAGGAAATAGTGCACTAGAGTTCACTATCAAATTCACATTTTATCAAGCATAAATTAATATAATTAGAATTATATTAATACCTTCAGCTGCTAACGGGCGTTGATATATATCAACGGGAACAGGTGAAAATGTGTGCCCCAACCGGGACTCGAACCTTTTTTTTTGTAACCACATATATTTATTTAAATATATTAACAACGATACATTAAAAAAAACATTTTATTCTATTAACCTATTATATTCCTTGTGTTGGTTAACATTACTGTCATTTTATAGGTTTTCGTTTTTATATTCTCTCCTTTTTCGTTTCCCTCTTATTGTTGTTCCTTGAACCCTTTTACATGGCCATTTGTCTTTTTTTTTTTTTTTTTTTGGTTAAAACTTTGCAGGGCAGGCATAATAATTTATGAGTATCATCGGCACATTGATTTTGAGTTCATGTTTCTGTATGTGATGCACTTGTGATGCCACAGGCACATTATGCCTTCTGGTTTATCTCTTCCTCTAGTTTGCACTGTTAGGTGGAACAGTACGAGGGGAACATCGGCATGATAGATGGAACAGAAATGGAAGAAACATTTTTACATATACTACAGATTATACATAAATTGAAGAAGAGAGAAAATTTTGTCGTATTGTATAAGAGAAGAAGAAAGGAAAGTGTGAGTAAACAATATAAATTTTATATGGCACATAGTAAAGGAAATCATTTTAAAAAAATATGAGTAGTTGGCACTTTCCACTAAGTAATGCTTGTATCCTAGACAATATAGTACAAATAATGAAAAAAATAAAAAAACTGGTAGTACTACTGGGCATACTTTTGACACTGATTTGGCTGCTAACATGACAGATGTTTGATGAGAAGCACTTTGTATCACTGATTTCACTAAGAAGAAACGCTTTATACTACTATACTTCACTATTTGAGGCGAGAGGAGAAAGCACTTTATCTTTTCTGTTGCACTTATTCACTATCACTGCACAAGTTCTTCTTGTGGTGAGGTGGCTGGTGGCGGTGCTGAGGGTCACAGGCTGGGGAGGACTCTGTCGATCGCTGTCTGTAGTGGAATCTGCAGGAAGTTTCTGAAGTCGTCGCGGTAGCGCCTGTGCTGCTGGGACGTCTTGTTCTCCTCCCAGAGGTCCATCAGGAAGGCCAGCTGGTCGGTCTGCATCCTCGCTATGATGGCGTGTGCCGTTGTGGCGGGGATCCAGAGAGTCGCCAGTCGCTTGGGTCGTGGAAATGGGTTGCAGTCTGGGGCGGTGATTGCTTCCACTGTGATGCTTCGCGGCGCCGTTCTGTTGATGTGGGCCGCCATCTGCTGGCACGCTTCCCATATGCTGGTGGCTTTCCCGCAGGTGAATCGGTGCTCGAGGGTGTCGGTCATGGCACATACGTCGTACTTGTCACTTGCGACGAGTTTTATCTCCGCCAGTCTTTGGTTGGTTGGTACCGTTCTGTTAACTATTGTGTACCATGTCTCCTTCGCATGTATAGGCAACACGTTTTCCGAGACGTTTCTCCATATTTGTTTACAATTGTATTGAGGGAGTTTGTGTTCAACTTTGTTTTTTGCCGGCTTTCCCCTGAGGACCCAGTATATTCTCTTGGCTGTTCTGCGGCTGGGGTTCGCCACGGTGTCCAGAACGTAACTTTTGTTGGCGTAGTGCAGCCTGACGTGTCGCATTCTGAAGGGAGTGTGCCTCGTGTCGACCAGCGCTTCTTCTGATGCGGGCTTGTATCCGTCAGTTATCTTGGCTGTGACGCTGTCAGGGTTTTTGTCCTGGATGGCGAGCGTTCGTTTTAGTAGAAGGGCTGCACGTTTGGTCTTTATATCAACTAGACCTAGTACCCCTTCTTTCGTTGGCAGCGAGCACGTTGCTTGCGCCACTTTGAATATATTTCGACGCCACAACAGGTAGTACACTGCGCTCGTTAGTGCTCGCGCAATTTCGGCCGGGGTGCTTAGGATTTGCGTCAGGTACCACGCTTTCGACAGGATCGTCGTGTTTATCAGATCTATTTTCTGGTGGATCGTTAGTTTCCGGTTCGCGTGCTGTCTGGAGAGACCTCTTATGGTGTGTAGCACGTCCCTCCAGTTGTATGCGGCCATTCTAAGTGGACAAGACTGTATAAATATTCCAAGAACTTTATGGCTTTCTGCTATTTTGTACCACTGCCTGTTTGGTTTGAGTCTTTGATTCCCTATCGGCAGTAGCACTGTTTTTCTGGGGTTGGTTTGGGCGCCTGACACTTTTTGGAATGTGTTCATGATTGTTTCTACTCTCCCAATATCTTCCTGATCTTCAATAAAGATGCCTAGGTCGTCAGCGTAGGCTATACATGCT
Organism: Schistocerca serialis cubense; assembly: GCF_023864345.2. Lineage (NCBI taxonomy): Eukaryota > Metazoa > Arthropoda > Insecta > Orthoptera > Acrididae > Schistocerca > Schistocerca serialis. Next base: position 357,597,899 of record NC_064641.1, on the reverse strand, counting down.
ATTGCTTTGCCTCCTACGGAGAATCCTCTGATGTCATTTGTGAGTTTCCGCAGCAGCGGGTGCAGTGCTATAGCGAATAGAGCCATTGACAATGGACAGCCTTGCCTCACGGATCTGTCCAGTTTTATCTGTTTTTTTTTTTTTTCCCCGGGATCTCCTGCTTACATGGCAGACGCTCTATCCATCTGAGCCACGGAGGGCACGGAGGATAGCGCGACTGCAGGGACTATCTGGCCACGCCTCCCACGAAACCGACATACTCACCTTGTATGTCCACACACTACATTAGTAGCATCCCACCCCAAGACACTCATTACTCGTGGAAGACATTCTTACCAAGTCTCATAATTCGGACATGTCCGAAAGAACAGACGCCATATCCATATAAATAAGTTAATGTGGTATCGTTCGAAGCGCTAGGTGCCAAGGCAAGTAAACATAATCGCTGCCAGAAGCAACGTTGAATGAGAGACGGTGGCGTAGACACGGCCAGAAGAGCCTCCATTCGCCACCGCATCAGATCGCTTGCTTTAACGTCTGAGCGCAGCGCCGCCCAGCCTCAGTCAGCAATCACCTCCGAAGACGGCAGCGTTTTGTCTCTACCGAGCCCGCAGCTCGATAGGTGTATTATGCAAAAATCTGCATAAAAGTTTATGATCAGTTGTACTCTGTACCTTGTTCTGTATCAAGTGATAGTTTAATGCTAAACGACTGTAAAAATTAGTTGTGACATTCCTGTGGGCATGTATTGTAACAAAGTTGAGTGTTTCATCTTGTTTAAGTCATAATGAAGTGGTCTAACATTTTAAATCTTGCAGAATCGTCTCGGCCCTCTCCAAGAGTGAAGCTGGGAACGCATCACAGCACACACAACTGTTGTTTCATCCGGTACAACAGTTAAAATAAAAGTAACAAAAATGTAATCAACGAAATCCATATGACTTTAAGATGGTGCACGATTTCGCATCTCGTCGTGTTGTGCCGACGGCGGCTGGCGGTTGTCCACGAGGTCCTCTGGAATGGACACAGGCGGTACGTGTTGACTGCTCCAGGATACCGACGACACTCAGGCCTAGGCAACTCTCAAGTTCTTTTAGTGGCTAGTCCTAACTGCCAGTTACCTCCAAGGAATGTCTCCCTGTGCTCCTGGCGTCCTTCTTCAAACCAAGAAGTAATCAAAACTGGCCCAAAGTATTCCTGCATAAAGGGAATGATTTTTAAGTAACTTCCACCTCACTCTCGTCTGCGGGACATATAGCAAATCAGGAGGCAGGGTTTTTTTATTTTAAGTTGTAGCTTAACTCCCCAGTAAGTAAAAGCAGACAAATAACAATTATAATAGCAGTTTTGCATAAAACAGATGACAGGGTAAAGTAAGAACGATATAATGTTATAACTTACTTCGATACGCACAGTCATGATCGTATTTAAGTTTACCTTTATTTTTATTTTTAGATGATTTTTTCCATCTTCTATGAGATCATCTTCAGATCGTACATTCCTTGATGACCGTAGGAAACGTTTGCGTGGAGCAGGTCGATCTGCGCAGACTTGGAGAAAACTACAATGCGTAACTGATCATCTAAAAATAAATATAAACAACTTAAATGCAGTCACTACTTGTGTACTGAAATAAGTTATGATATTATACAGTTTTAAACATGGGTGTCTTCAGCAATCGTACACAAGTTTCAACGTAGGTGTCACACAGCCAAACGGTTGCAAATAACTGTTTGGCACGTTGACCTAGGTTTCGACAACTCTAAGGATGTCTTGATCAGAATGAAATTAAAAAAAAAACCGTAAAGCTACATTGCAAGAGGACAATGATCAAAGTTTAAAGCAAATATGCTGAGCTCAAAAATTAAAATTAAACATGTTCCAGCTTTTGCCGTTTATGCCTTGCTAGGAGCAACATCAGTATACGTCATACTTGAGCATATCTGCACTAAACTGTGGCCATTGTCCTCTTGAAAATGTAACTTTACGGTTTCTTAAAATTTAAATCTGGTGAGGACTTCCTTTTTTTCTTTTTTTTTTCTTTTTGAGTCATCACTCTTCTTATTGGTTTGATGCAGCCCGCCACAAATTTGTCTCCTGTGCCAACCTCTTCATCTCAGAGTAGCACTTGCAACTGGTGTCCTCAGTTACTTGCTGGAGGTATTCCAATCTCTGCCTTCCTCTATAGTTTTTGCTCTCTACAGCTTCCTGTAGTACCATGGAAGTCATTCCCTTATTTCTTAACAGATCCTATCCACATATTCCTTTCCTTTCCGATTCTGCGCAGAACCTCCTTATTCCTTACCTTACTAGTCCACCTGACTTTCAATATTACTCTGCAGCACTACATCTCAAATGCTTCGATTCTATTCTGTTCCGGTTTTCCAACTTCTCTTCTCCAGTAATGCCCTATTTGCCAGTGCTAGGCTGCTTTTGATATCCTCCTTGCTCCGTCCTTCATTTACTTTGCTGCCTAGGTAATACCATTCCTTAACTTCATCTACTTCGTGACCATAAATCATTATGTTAAGTTTCTCGCTACTTCTCATTACTTTCGTCTTTCTTCGATTTACTCTCAGTCCATTTTCGGGACTCATTAGATCGTTGATTCCATTCAGCAGATCGTATAACTCTTCTCCACTTTCTCTCAGGATAGCAATGTCATCAGCGAATCATATCATTGATATCCTTTCACCTTGAATTTTATTTCCATTCCTGAACCTTTCTTTTATTTAAAAAAAATGGTTCAAATGGCTCTAAGCACTATGGGACTTAACATCTGAGGTCATCAGTCCCCTAGACTTAGAACTACTTAAACCTAACTAACCTAAGGACATCACACACATCCATGCTCGAGGCACGATTCGAACCTGCGACCGTAGCAGCAGCGCGGTTCCGGACTGAAGCGCCTAGAACCGCACGGCCACAATGGCCGGCTCTTTTATTTCCATCTTTGCTTCTTCGATGTATAGATTCAACAGTTGGAGCGAAAAAATTCGTCCTGTCTTACACCCTTTTTAAACCGAGCACTTCGTTCTAGGTCGTCCACTCTTACTATTCCTTCTTGGCTGTTGTACATATTATACAGTATATTTCCCATCCTTAGAGTTGTCGAAACCTCGGTCGGTGTACCAAACAGTTATTTGCAACCAATTGCCTGTGTGACTCCTATGCTGTTATAATATTATAAATATTGCTATTTTTCCTGTAACAACGTTCCAAAGAATTTTGAACAATGTACTTACTTAATGGAACAACCCGTTGCTCTTAATGTAAATATTTTAAAAGTTATAGCGATGATTGATTACATATTGCTGTAAGCAAACCACAATTCTTAGCTCCATTTTTAATTTTGTTTCACAATGTATCGTATAAAACTCCGAAAACTATATGCTAACATCATAGGTGATACACAGTGGTCACCTGTAGTGTCATGGCTGTTGAGAGAAAGTGACATACAATAAAGCTCCTTTCATGAAAAAGAAGTTTTAACATTAAATTTAAGCCAGATATTTGAACGAAGGGCATTTTCAATCTTGTTTAGTCAATCTGACTCACTTCATATGGTATCTTATTTGTCATGAAGTCTCTAGTTCTGTATGAAACTGTGGTACAGATTTCTTGTTATTTCTTATACGAGACCGTGTTGAAAAATAATGTCTCCGAATTTTTTATTCTCTTCTCAATATCGATCGAGATATTAGATATCATGTATGTTAATCGGTCGACTTTCCTGCTTCGGTGACACAAGTTGCAACACTCTCCCACCAGAGGGTCTCGATTTGCAACATATAACGTCACTGTGTGTTACGTAATCGTGTCGGTGCGTGAGAAACAGCGTGCTGTAATAAAGTTTCGAATTCTAAGAATTGCCCCACACATGGAGTACCCTCTCCTTCAACGTGACAATGCCAGACTACAAACGAGCCCTACCACAGTGACAACAACTGTTCGCATGATTTCACTTCATTGAGCATCCTCCATACAGTCCCGACATGGCTCCATCCGATTTTCATCTTTTTCCTAAACTTAAAGAACACTTTCGAGGACTTCACTTCGATAGTGATGAAGCGATGCAAGCACAGGTGAGGTTGTGGCTACGTCAACACATATTTTACAGTGACGATATCAACAAAGCGGTCTCTCGATGCGAGAAATGTGTTAATCGCCATGGTGACTATGTTGAAAGACAAATATATAGACATGAAGAATAAAGATGAAGAATGTAAATAAAGTTTGTTATATTTAAAAAACTTGAAGAGTTTTCACATAAAAACATCGTAAGCATTACCTTTCAGTAAGCCCTCGTATTTTCTAGCACTGATGGTAGCTATCCTGTAGCTGAAATCTGGGGAAGGGCTATAAATTGTAATGGAATAAAATAAAAATTATTTGTGACTCTTTTTCTTTGCTATCAGTGTAATGTAATGGAATGAATATGAGCCGTGACTTACATAAAAAAGAAACACACATTAATGCAATGGCTCAGCATAAAAGAGAAATAACTAATGTAGGAATATTATTGACAGTGTCATATGTCGTTTATTTAGCCCGACGCGTATAAGCACTCAATAAACTAGCTCAGTTCTCAGGATAGTTACGTAATCGTCGATAGTTAATTGTCCTCTTCTTATTTACCCAACACTGCAGATATTATTCCAGGCTCGTGAGAAGTCGTGTGCTTATTGCACCAGAGAATATTTGCCAAGTCTGTTCGATGTACACTACTGCAATACATAACTTAACATCGTGGCTTCGTCTCGATTCTCCAATATAACAAGAGTAGCATCTACAAATGAAATCCTATAATGGAACAGGAATCCTGTGACCAGACCTTTTCCGCCCGGCATGTTATCTCATTGTGTAAAGAAAATCTGTAAGTAAAATTGTTAAATTATTAGTAGTTGCCTCCGGTCTCGTAGGATCTGAAATAAAGTTAATTGTCCTAACCGACGGCACGTGTCGAAGATGAGCTAATAGAAAAATGTTAAAGATTTTTCTAAGATGGCGCATAACAATGAAAATTCTTTGTTAAGCCCCATATCTACTTAAGACAATCCAGGTATCAGACTACCAATTGACTGACCACATACACAAATTCTTTTGACAAAATAACCATTATATTTTTCGGGTTTTAAGTACAACTTACATTATCAGCTGGTACAGCAAGATGAGCTTTACACAAGAACGTCCTCTTAGGTCCGAATCCAAATAGATAAGATAAGTGAAAGACAAAGGAAAGATAGTTCATGCATATAAGCTAAGAGTCCATGGAATAACATGTCCATTGTAGTTCTCTCTCTTCTACCTTGGCGTACTTGTCGATTATTTATAAAATTTATCGTAATATTTAGTTTACATTTTTTTAAAATCCAAGTCCACCCAGGAGAAACAGTACAAAATGATGAAGCGCAGATAGCAAATATAATAATCATTTCTTAAATATAGTAGCAACTATAGAGACAAAGAGTTTAAGAGAGAAATCACAGCGGTATGTTAAAAAGTAACTCTTATAAAATTCAGTCACTTAAATGTATCAGCAACTTCTCATTCTGAATGTAAGAAAATCATACATTCTCTCAAAAATAAAAACTCATCTGGTTTTGATGGGGTTTCCAATAGCGTACTAGAGATTTTCTTCCATGTAATAAGCCCGATCTTATCTGAAATACGTAGTGCATCACTAGTTCAGGGCATTTTCCAGAAAGACTGAAATATACCGTTGTTAAACGCCTCCCTGATAATGCTGATAAAAGAGTATCTCACCTTAACCACAAGAATATCTTCAGCAATTCACAGTTCGTGTTTCAGAAGAGATGCTCTGCTGATAATGCCGTTTACGTGTTCACTAACACACTCACCAAGTTTTACAAGCATTAAATAATAAAACAGCGCCGGTTGGTATTTTCTGTGACCTATCTAAGGCATTTGAGTGTGTGAATCACAGTATTCTCCTCGATAAACTGAAGTTTTATGGGATAAAGAATTCAAAGAATTCAAAAAGCTGTGCTCAGTAATTCAATCAGTATAGTCCAGGGACGTAATTCTGATTGGTGAGAAATCATGTATGTGGTTCCCCAAGGCTCGACCTTGTGGTCACTATCGTTTCTCCTATATGTAAACGATCTTCCGTCTAATATACAACAAAGAGAATTTTTTTTTTTTGCAGATGACACTAGTGTCGTAATTAATCGAAACATAAATACCGGAACCGAAGAAACAGTCAAAAAATTTCTTAAAAGTATCATTGACTGGTTTTCTGCGAATTGTCTCACCCTCTATTTTGAAAAGACACATGATATTCAGTTCTGCACAACTAGGAGTACCACACCAATGAGAAGTGTAACACACAGCGAAGAAATAATAAACAGAGCGGAAACTTCATAATTCATAGATGCCCATATTGATGACAATTTAAACTCGAAGAAGGGCATTTAGCAACTCCTAAAACAGCTTAGTTCCGCCACATTTCCACTTAGAATGACTGAAAATCTTGGGGAGAGACATATCAGTAAGGTGACATGTTTTTCATATTTTCATTCAATAATTTCATATGGAATAACGTTCTGCGGTAACTCATCTTCAAGAAAGTATGCATTGCTCAAACACGTGCTGTAAGAATAATATGTGGTGCTCACCCACGATCCTTTGTAGACATATGTTTAAAGAGCTAGGTATTTTGACTACTGCTTCAAAGTATATTTATTCCTCCATAAAGTTTGTTGTAAATGATCCTCTCCAGTTCAAAACAAACAATGATGTACATAATTACAATAACAAAAGGAAAAATGACATTCATTACTCTACACTGAGGTTGTCCGCAACACAAAAAGGCGTGCGCAATGCTGGTACAAAAATTTTTGGTCACTTATCCAGTTACGTAGAATGTCTGACAAACAGAAAAGTAAAATTTAAAAACAAACTGTAAATGTGTCTTCTTGAGAACTGTTTCTATTCCGTAGAAGAATTTCTGTTATTATAATGGGTAAATGGTAGTGGGTAGGAATGAATAACTCACATCTATATAATGAAAAAAAAAAACTTAGAAGTGTTCAGCGTGTAACTACATTCATAAACTACACTCCTGGCCATTAAAATTGCTACACCACGAAGATGACGTGCTACAGAAGCGAATTAACCGACAGGAAGAAGATGCTGTGATATGCATATGATTAGCTTTTCAGAGCATTCACATAAGGTTGGCGCCGGTGGCGATACCTACAACGTGCTGACATCAGGAAAGTTTCCAACCGATTTCTCATACACAAACAGCAGTTGACCGGCGTTGCCTGCTGAAACGTTGTTGTGATGCCTCGTGTAAGGAGGAGAAATGCGTACCATCACGTTTCCGACTTTGATAAAGGTCGGATTGTAGCCTATCGCGATTGCGGTTTATCGTATCGCGACATTGCTGCTCGCGTTTGTCGAGATCCAACGAGTGTTACCAGAATATGGAATCGGTGGGTTCAGGAGAGTAATACGGAACGCCGTGCTGGATCCCAACGGCCTCGTATCACTAGCAGTCGAGATGACAGGAATCTTATCCGCATGGTTGTAACGGATCGTGCAACCACGTCTCGATCCCTGAGTCAACAGATAGGGACGTTTGCAAGACAACAACCATCTGCAAGAACAATTCGACGACGTTTGCAGCAGCATGGACTATCAGCTCGGAGACATGGCTGCGGTTACCCTTGACGCTGCATCACAGACAGGAGTGCCTGCAATGGTGTACTCAACGACGAACCTGAGTGCACGAATGGCAAAACGTAATTTTTTCGGATGAATCCAGGTTCTGTTTACAGCATCATGATGGTCGCATCCGTGTTTGGCGACATCGCGGTAAACGCACATTGGAAGCGTGTATTCGTCATCGCCATACTGGTGTATCAGCCGGCGTGACGGTATGGGGTGCCATTGATTACACGTCCCGGTCACCTCTTGTTCGCGTTGATGGCAATTTGAACAGTGGGCGTTACGTTTCAGATATGTTACGACCCATGGCTCTACCCTTCATTCGATCCCTGCGAAACCCTACATTTCATCAGGATAATGGACGACCGCATGTTGCAGGTCCTGTACGAGAATTTTGGATGCAGAAAATGTTCGACTGCTGCCCTGGCCAGCACATTCTCCAGATTTCTCACCAATTGAAAACGTCTGGTCAATGGTGGCCGAGCAGCTGGCTCGTCACAATACGCCAGTCACTACTCTTGATGAACTGTGGTGTTGAAGCTGCATGGGCGGCTGTACCTGTACACGCCATCCAAGCTCTGTTTGACTCAATGCCCAGGCGTATCAAGGCCGTTATTACGGCCAGAGGTGGCTGTTCTGGGTACTGATTTCTCAGGATCTATGCACCCAAATTGCGTGAAAATGTAAGCACATGTCAGTTCTAGTATAATATATTTGTCCAATGAATACCCGTTTATCATCTGCATTTCTTCTTGCAATATTAATGGCCAGTAGTGTACTTTGCGATACGGTGTAAAATAACTCGTTCGACATCACCACGATTTATGGTGCAAAATGATCCGTAGAACACGAAACTAGCTCTAGTTCTGCAACAAAGTACATACTGATTCGTGACTGATTGCTGATTTCCATCCTGTTTGGACGATAATACGCTGCTTGCATAACAGGCGGACCTTGTTAATCAACGGAACAGTATGATTCCGCGCGAGGACGAGACTAGGCAACGATTCAAAATGAGGATTTAGATTTTCAACATCCCGTTAGGCACCCCAGTAGTAAAACACGAGTTTGTGTTGAGGACACTCGTGGCACTGCATTTGCAGTGAGTGACTTTGCTCGCGGCCGGAGCGGCAGCGCAGGCGGTAAGCCGCCGGCCACCCGCAGCCACCCAGCAGCTCCCAGCTCCCGTCGCCCGGTGCCTATCGCTTCGCCGCGCCGTGCCACCACGCGACCTACTCGAGTTGGCCGGCGCGGTGCGTAGCGGCGGCTGCTGCTATATTTACCGGCTAGGCCCGGGCGCCGCGACGCCGCGCAGGAATCCGCCTCCAGCCTCCGCCGCAGCTCCCGAATGGTCCCCTCAGAGCGCCGTTACTTCTGCCCTTAGACATTCTGCCACCCTCGTCCTAATCACTGTCGATTTCTTATCACAAGAGTGCTGACTACTTTCTACCACAAAGTGAAGCAGATACGAAATTCTTTAAAAGCTATATGCACTGAAGCGCCAAAAAAATTGGTATAGACATGCGTTTTCAAATACAAAGATATGTAAACAAGCACAAAACGACGTTACGGTAGGCAATGCCTATACAGGGTGGTCCGTCGATCGTGACCGGGCCAAATATCTCACGAAATAAGCGTCAAACGAAAAAACTACAAGGAACGAAACTTGTCTAACTTGAAGGGGGAAACCAGATGGCGCTACGGTTGGCCCGCTAGATGGCGCTGCCATAGGTCAAACGGATATCAACTGCGTTTTTTTAAAAATAGGAACACCCATTTTTTATTACATATTCGTGTTGTACGTAAACAAATATGAATGTTTTAGTTGGACCACTTTTTCGCTTTGTCATAGATGGCGCTGTAATAGCCACAAACATATGGCTCACAATTTTAGACGAACAGTTGTTAACAGGTAGGTTTTTTAAATTAAAATACAGAACGTAGGTACGTTTGGACATTTTATTTCGGTTGCTCCAATGTAATGCATGTGCCCTTGTGAACTTATCATGCTGTTAGAGCGTGATTACCTGTAAATACCACATTAATGCAATAAATGCCGGCCGTTGTGGCCGACGGGTCTAGGCGCTTCAGTCAGGAACCGCGCCGCTGCTACGGTCGCAGGTTCGATCCTGCCTCGGGCATGGATATGTGTGATGTCCTTAGGTTAGTTAGGTTTAAGTAGTTCTAAGTCTGGGGGGACTGATGACCTCAAATGTTAAGTACAATAGTGCTTAGAGCCATTTGAACCATTTTTTGCAATAAATGCTCAAAATGATGTCCGTCAACCTCAATGCATTTAGCAATACTTCTTATTTCCTTCAATAACGTAACTATCCGGCTAGCGGTCCGGACACTTGGATGACGTCGTCCAGGATACCGAGCAGCATACATAGCACACGCCCGTTGGCCATTTTGATCACAATAGCCATACATCAACACGACATTCCTCTCAACAGCGAGTAGTTCGCCTTCCGTAATGTTCGCACATGCATTGACAATGCGCTCACGCATGTTGTCAGGCGTTGTCGGTGGATCACGATAGCAAATATCCTTCAACTTTTGCCACAGAAAGAAATTAGGGGACGTCAGATCCAGTGAACGTGCGGGCCATGGTATGGTGCTGCGACGACCAATCCACCTGTCATGAAATATGCTATTCACTACCGCTTCAACCGCACGCGAGCTATGTGCCGGACATCGATCATGTTGCAAGTACATCGCCATTCTGTCATGCAGTGAAACATCTTATAGTAACATCGGTAGAATATTACGTAGGAAATCAGCATACATTGCACCATTTAGATTGCCATCGATAAAATGGAGGCCAGTTATCCTTCCTCCCATATTGCCACACCATACATTAACCCGCCAAGGTCGCTGATGTTCCACTTGTCGCAGCCATCGTGGATTTTCCGTTGCCCAATAGTGAATATTATGCCGGTTTTCGTTACAGCTGTTGGTGAATGACACTACGTCGCTAAATAGAACACGTGCAACAAATCTGTCATCGTCCCGTAATCTCTCTTGTTGGGTTGGGGTTGTTTAGGGGAAGAGACCAAACAGCGAGGTCATCGGTCTCATCGGATAAGGGAAGTACGGGGAAGGAAGTCGGCCGTGCCCTTTCAAAGGAACCATCCCTGCATTTGCCTGGAGCGATTTAGGGAAATCACGGAAAACCTAAATCAGGATGGCCGGACGCGGAATTGAACAATCTCTCTTGTACCCGGTGGCAGAACTGTACACGACGTTCAAAGTCGTCGCCCTGCAATCCCTGGTGCATAGAAATATGGCACGGGTGCAATCGATGTTGATGTAGCATTCTCAACACCGACGTTTTTGAGATTCCCGATTCTCGCGCAATTTGTCTGCTACTGATGTGCGGATTAGCCACGACAGCAGCTAAAACACCTACTTGGGCTTCATCATTTGTTGCAGGTCGTGGTTGACGGTTCACATGTGGCTGAACACTTCCTGTTTCCTTAAATAACGTAACTATCCGGCTAACGGTCCGGACACTTTGATGATGTCGTCCAGGATACCGAGCAGCATACATAGCACACGCCCGTTGGCTATTTTGATCACAATAGCCATACATCAACACGACATCGACCTTTTCCGCAATTGGTAAACGGTCCATTTTAACACGGCTAATGTATCAAGAAGCAAATACCGTCCGAACTGGCGGAATGTTACGTGATACCACGTACTTATACGTTTGTGACTATTACAGCCCCATCTATCACAAAGCGAAAAAAGTGGTCCAACTAAAACATTCATATTTTTTTACGTACTACACGAATATGTAATAAAAAATGGGGGTTCCTACTTTAAAAAACGCAGTTGATATACGTTTGACCTATGGCAGCGCCATCTAGCGGGCCAACCATAATGCCATCTGGTTTGCCCCTTAAAGCTAGATGAGTTTCGTTCTTTATAGTTTTTTCGCTTGATGCTTATTTCGTGAGATATTTGGCGCGCTCACTATCAATGGACCAGCCTATATAAGACAAGTAGTGTCTGGCGCAATTGTTATGCGTTTAAGTGAGTTTGAACGTGGTGTTATAGTCGGCGCACGAGCGATGTGACACATCATCTCCGAGGTAGTGATGAAGTGGGGACTCTCCCGTACGACCATTTCACGAGTGCACCGTGAATATCAGGAATCCGGCAAAACATTAAATTTCCGACATCGCTAAGACCGGAAAAAGATCCTGCAAGAACTGGACCAATGGCGACTGAAGAGAATCGTTCAACGTGACAGAAGTGCAACCCTTCCGAAAATTGTTGCAGATTTCAATGCTGGTCCATCAACAAGTGTCAGAGTGCGAACCGATCAACGAAACATCATCGCTATGGGCTTTCGGAGCCGGAGGCCCACTCGTGTACCCTTGATGACTTGACGGACTCATCAGCACCGACGTTAGGCTGTTGATGACTGGAAACATGTTGCCTAGACGGACGAGTCTAGTTTCAAATTGTATCGAGTGGATGGACGTGTGCGGACATGGAGAGAGTCTCAAGAATCCATGAACCTGGCATGTCAGCAGGGGACTGTTGAAGCGGGTGGTGGCTCTATAATGGTTTGGGGCCTATGCAATTGGAGTGAAATGGGAACCCTGATACGTCTAGATACGGCTCTGGCAGGTGACACATACGTAAGCATCCTGTCTGATCACCTGCATCCTGACACTGAGGCCCGAGCTGAGGTCACTGTGAGTACAGTTATAGAACACGTAGAGAACTGTCTATGTATGTAATCGATCTCTTCCGGCCATGGCTGCTGCCAAATGTAAATTCCTGGGACGTTGGTATTCTGGATCGAATGAAAGAAGATGGGAATTCGATTGTGGACATAGGCCACAGCCTACGTCCAGTTAGTTCTGTGCCTCTACATTGTTACACGTGATATGGGCCAATAGACAATCACATAGACACGATAAACCCATCTGTTTTTGCATTACGCTAGACATAGTAGTACTTTATGACCATAAGGTAACACTTCGATTGTGATTTGGATCTCCCATGTGATACTTCCCCGCAACGCACTAGAATCGAGACAAGAGCTCGCCAACTCTCATGAAATGGAGCTCAAACGCAAATGTGGGACAAACAGTCGGAGTTTTCATTTGTAGTATGTCCAGGCTTCACACTCACAATCAGTCCATCACACAGTGACATGAAAGCATTTTAATAACGGAAACTTATACAACAAATATAGTGAAACTTTACTTATCCGAAAAAAGTGGGATCGTGGGTTGTTCGGATGATCAAAAACGGAATAATCTAGAAATTCAGAACAAAAACTTATAATGCCAAAAAAAATTAACTATATTTCAAGTTACCTTACAAATAACACATTATTTTTAAATAAGTTTGAACAAATGTTGAAAAAATAAAATGAGTTTTATAAGTTGAAGCAATCAGTTTCATTGCGACACTTTAGTATTTTTGTCAAGCGCTATTTTTTATTTAAAAATCACCGTTTTCGAGCAATATCTCCGTTTTCAGATCATATGTAGTCGTTACAGAGTAACGTCGGTATGTGACAATCACTGGTAGTTCCGTTGGGACAGGTTGTTCTGTAGCTACGAGATATGATCTGAAGACGGACGACTTTTCTCGAAAACGAACGTTTTAAAATAAAAACCAGCGATCCATTATCTTGTCCAGCAGCAATGTGGTCTCTGTGTGTGTCAGAACGTGTTCCGATTGGAGCCAACATCGTCATGTAACCGATCATCACTAGTGTCATTGTCTCCAGTGGCGACAATTTCGTAATCAGAAATATTGCCGTAGGCAGTGTCATCGTCATTTATGTCATTAACACCAATACTTACATATTTTTATGGTAGACTGTGGATTTGTTTGAGTATTGGTCCTCTGTTTTTGTTCTTCTATTCGTTGAGAGTATTTTCAGTTTTATTTATGACCTTCTGTGTGAAATATTCTTCCTGTGGAGTGAACATTCTCTTTGCTTTGTTGTTATGGGATTTTATTATTAGATGTTGGGCATATTTGGGGAGGATACATCCACTCAACAGTGCCCTTATTTGTACCTAGTGTTAAAATTTCTTGGAATCATCTCAGTATATTTATAATCGTAGCTGTTGTTGTTGTTGTGGTCTTCAGTCCTGAGACTGGTTTGATGCAGCTCTCCATGCTACTCTATGCTGTGCAAGCTTCTTCATTTCCCAGTACTTACTGCAACCTACATTCTTCTGAATCTGCTTAGTGTATTCATCTCTTGGTCTCCCTCTACGATTTTTACCCTCCACGCTGCCCTCCAATGCTAAATTTGTGATCCCTTGATGCCTCAGGACATGTCCTACCAACCGGTCCCTTCTTCTTGTCAAGTTGTGCCACAAACTCCTCTTCTCCCCAATTCTATTCAATACCTCCTCATTAGTTATGTGATCTACCCATCTAATCTTCAGCATTCTTCTGTAGCACCACATTTCGAAAGCTTCTATTCTCTTCTTGTCCAAACTATTTATCATCCATGTTTCACTTCCATACATGGCTACACTCCATACAAATACTTTCAGAAACGACTTCCTGACACTTAAATCTATGCTCGATGTTAACAAATTTCTCTTCTTCAGAAACGCTTTCCTTGCCATTGGAGTCTACATTTTATATCCTCTCTACTTCGACCATCATCGGTTATTTTGCTCCCCAAACAGCAAAACTCCTTTACTACTTTAAGTGTCTCATTTATTAATCAAATTCCCTCAGCATCACCCGACTTAATTCGACTACATTCCATTATCCTCGTTTTGCTTTTGTTGATGTTTATCTTATATCCTCCTTTCAAGACATTGTCCATTCCGTTCAACAGATCTTCCAAGTCCTTTGCTGTCTCTGACAGAATTACAATGTCATCGGCGAACCCCAAAGTTGTAGTTATTACATGTAAATTCATATATTTCTGAACTGTTGTAACTATCTTTCACTTATATCACTGCTTTTAGTTTCTTTTGTACTGTCCTATTTGTATTGCAGAATACATTAATTTTATGTTTTTAAAGATACTAATTTTGTTTCTGAGTTAGTTTTAATGTCATGGTGTGCCATTTTTTGTTGATATGTGTGTTTTCTGGTGTAAGTATGCTTTGTGTGTCATTCTTATTTATTGGTATTATTAGATTGTATTTAATTTGCTGTCTTTTGTCTGTACGCCCTTTTTAACAATTCCATGTAGTTTGTGTGCCGGCCGGAGTGGCCGTGCGGTTCTCGGCGCTACAGTCTGGAACCGCGTGACCGCTACGGTCGCAGGTTCGAATCCTGCCTCGGGTATGGGTGTGTGTGATGTCCTTAGGTTAGTTAGGTTTAAGTAGTTCTAAGTTCTAGGGGACTGATGACCACAGCAGTTAAGTCCCATAGTGCTCAGAGCCATTTGAACCATTTTTGTAGTTTGTGTCCTATGTCACTGCTGTATCACTGTTTTGCTCTATGTTAATAGTCATGTTCAGTTCTTCTTGACAGCTCTTGCTGCTCAGAGATATTCTGCATAGTACCTTAGCCATATAGTACGGTACTAAAGAATAAATTACAGTTGCAAAATACGGAAGTTTTCTTACCTTTATGATAAATTTTAATTGAAATTTAATGATTTTCTTCACCAGTTGTTGCTGTTGTTTTGTCCGGACCATCATACGAAGATCCGGATTAACCAGAGATCCGGATGAGCCAGAGATTCGGATTAATGATAGCCGTAAATGAAACATTATGTCATTTTGTAGAAATGTGTTTTAAATGTAAGTTTTTCCATTATTTTCGTATCTAGCTGAGTTCAAATTGCGCCCATGGTTCATGGTAGAAAAATGTGGGTGATGCACGCTGGGATACTGGCATTTTAGCTGTGTAGTTAGGCGACATCTAATGCGCCGATATCATCCAGCATGGGTAGATCAACCAGGGCCTGCATCTCGACCAATTCCTTTGATGTGTTTTTTTAGAGTTGTGAGGTTACAAGAGATACTGTAACAGTATAACTAATTTGCTGGATGTGGTAATGTTTACTGTGGAAGAACAATTGGGGTGTAGCAAGCACTAGTCAATATATTTATGGAGTCACTTTCTTGATAAAGAGAGGAGGCAGCATATAACAGTTTCACATTGAATTACTTAGTTACATAATTGCCTATGTCTCAGTGCATAACTTGGTACATATGTTAATAATGTAAGGTGTGCTTGTCTTGCTAATCATTGGATTTGCTAGGTATCTGATAACTGAAATAGGAGTACTCCATAAACATAAGAGCTCTTCAAAATAGTTCAAAACTCAAATTTAAAGCATAGTAGCAGGGATAATATTTTGGACATTAAAGAACATGTTTTATATAAAAATTACGTTGTAAGGGTGTTTGAGAACCTCTGCATAATAAGTTATAGTCTTTTATTGTGAAGGTACTGTTCAGTTTTCGATCTATGTAGAGCAAAATGAGTATTTCGTATGCCACACCTTTTACGCAAAGACGTGATTACACAGAAGAAGAGGGGTGAAACTGTCAAAATGTGGAGTGTCCTTAAATATGTAAATAATCTGATGATTGTCTACAAAATAATATAAGGTATTTAGTTTTACGTATTTTAATATTGTAACATTGTAAATGCATGATGGGCATGTTTAGAAATAATATATTTGACTAATGTAGTGTCACGTGAACGGACACAGGACAGAGGATAGTGGACAAAGGTCGTGGTCTTTTGATCGTGGTCCGTCGGTGCGGTAAGGTCGGTGCGGCTAGGCGCCGCCGACATAGTATCACGTGGCCATCAGTTTGTTTTGTGGATGTGATTTAGTAAAATAAAAACGTTTTCATTCTAAACTGTTGTCGGTTTAAATCATTTGTAAACGATCGTGATTTAGACAAATACTTGAATTCATTCACTGCTGTACTTAGGCTGACTATTTACTCAATATACGGCACAAATGCAACTGTGCACAACCGAACCCCTTTTGCAGACGAGTCATGATAAAAGGTTGTGTACAAGCCCGAGTGAAGTTGCAGAGTTATCTCAATATCCGTTTGACCTATGGCAGCGCCATCTAGTGGGCCAACCACAGCGCCATCTGGTTTCCCCTTCAAGCTAGATAACTTTCGTTCTTTGTAGTTCTTTTGTTGGACGCTTATTTCGTGAGATATTTGGCCCGGTCACGATCAATGGACCACCCTGTATATACACAATGAAGCGACGAAGGAGAATTTGTACCAAGGTCAGGATTCGAACCCGCGTCTCCTGCTATGCTAACTACTACATCGCCACGGCATACCGGCTTTGCATTACTGTACAATCTATCCTAGTGCACCTCCCTCGTCAATCCAAATTCTGATTCATGTCTCAGCCCATTTGGCATTCCCCCTAAACACGAACAGCATTGGAGAGGCTCTCCAGGCGTATTGGAATAGCATCTCAGCATCCAACGTAACGGGGATCCTGCCCACAACCCAGTTATAGGTGCTATAATCAAATGAAACTATATGGTTCAAAAATCAAATGGTTCAAATGGCCCTGAGCACTATGGGACTTAACTTCTGAGGTCATCAGTCCTCTAGAACTTAGAACTACTTAAACCTAACTAACCTAAGGACATCACACATATCCATGCCCGAGGCCGGATTCGAACCTGCGACCGTAGCGGTCGCACAGTTCCAGACTGTAGCGCGTAGAACCACTCGGCCACCCCAGCCGGCTCTATATGGTTCCAGAGATCTTTTCAGCTCTTAAACATCTATGATGTACGTATATATGCAAACGACGAATGAAAATTTGTACCGAAGTCAGGATTCGAACCCGGATCTCCTGCTCACTAGACAGATGTGCTAATCAATCAATACCACACCGTCGCACTGTGGCTTTGCACAACTCCACGTACTACTCTAGTACGATTCACTCCTCAATCCAAATTCCTATATAGTTTCATGCATTCCTATGGAGACATTTCAGGCAATACCCCCATTTTGTTCGGTGATGAGGTGCTGTTGCAATAGAGTTGGAGAGCCTCTGCAGTGCTGGTCGAATTTAGAGGGATTACGAAATGGGCTGAGACGTGAATGGGAATTTGGACTGAGCAGGGAGGGGTGGTAGAGTAGATTGTGCAGCTGTGCAAAGCCACTGTGCGAGAGTGGCATAGTGCTTAGCGCATCTGCCTAGTGATCAGAAGCCTCAAGTGTGAATCCCGGCCTTATTACACATGTTCATTCGTCGCTTCAGTCTGCAAACATACAGTTTTAAGTGTGGTACAAGAAAGAAGAAGTATTACGGCATCGTGAGGACAAGAAATATAATAACAGGCATAGATTTCGGAACATATGGTCTGAAATCTATGCTTTATTAGAAACCACAGGTTAAGAACAACTTACAAATTTAATAAAAATTTATTGAACGTTATCTTACATCACAGTACGCACGTTGTGCACCTGTCTAACCATCCCACCCTCATGTCTATACATAATGCGGCATGTCATTTGCAACATAGGCAAAATATCTATAGGAAATTTTAGGCCGAGATTATAACACGAAAAAATTATGTGTTCATGTGTGAAAGGTGGCGTATGTTCATATTGCTGATTAGAGTTTGGATCTTTTTTGAGTTGTAGTAGGCGGGCATTAACTGACTACAAATTATTGTTAGAACCTACAGGAATTTGGATGCCAGTGGGCTGGTGATTCTATCGCACGATATGCTTTGCAAATTTGGTGTCTGTTTTTCCACTTATAAGTGCTTTAGGTGTTCAGAGGATCTTATTCTAAAATTTTTGTTTGTCTTTCACATGGAAGGTATGTGACAGTCACTGTAAGTTACTGCGATATGTCTTTGTTGAATTTTTTTGGAAAGTGTGCGGCGTGTTTGTAACCTTACTTTTCAATTATCTCGAGCATGTAAAAGAACGTTTCTTTCTTCATGTCCTATAACCTCCTTGATCGAATAGATTGCAACCTATTTTCCTTGCTCCCGCCAAAGACTGAGGAAGGAGACGGACGTACTGTGACCAAGCTGTCGGCCGATGCTGTCGGGCGACCTCTGGCGACCGGCATCGTCGGCGCTGTGAGCCCTGGGCGCCCCGGCACGGCCGACTGCGGAGCGTGGTGTCGGCGGCACCACCACGCCAGATGAGACGGGATTCCTCCGCCTAATCCGGTTCCGTCGGCCACTGGTTCCATTAGTGCGTCACACGTGGCCGTATCGTCATCTCTGTTTCGTACGCACGTGTCTGCGTGGACACGTCAACGTTCGATGCTCTGCAAGTGTAATCTCGGTGAGCCGTCGCGTCCTCTTGCACAGGAGGCGTACCGACAGTTGTCTCACAGAAGGAGAGCGAGCTGCCAGGCAGCGGGCACTCAACAGCTTACTGTGTCTTGGTTCACGAAGGGATTGGCTGATATATCCTCAGCCACAGACCGGAACGCTCATTTCCCGCTCTCGTCTACAGAGGTGTGCTCCTAGGTGTGGAGAGACTTATCTACGACTACATCCATACTCAGCAAGCCACCTGACGGTATGTGACGGAGGGTACCTTGAGTACCTCTATCGGTTCTCCCTTCTATTCCAGTCTCGTATTGTTAGTGGAAAGAAAGATTGTCGGTATGCCTCTGTGTGGGTTCTAATCTCTCTGATTTTATCCTAGTGGTCTCTTCGTGAGATATACGTAGGAGGGAGCAATATACTGCTTGACTCTTCGGTGAAGGTATGTAATCGAAACTTCAACAAAAGCCCGTACCGAGCTAATGACCGTCTCTCTTGCAGAGTCTTCCACTGGAGTTTATCTACCATCTCCGTGATGCTTTCGCGATTACTAGATGATCCTGTAACGAAGCGCGCTGGTCTCCGTTGGATCTTCTCTATCTCTTCTATCAACCCTATCTGGTACGAACCCCACACCGGTGAGCAGTATTCAAGCAGTGAGCGAACAAGTGTACTGTAACCTACTTCCTTTGCTTTCGGACTGCATGTCCTTAGGATTCTTCCAATGAATCTCAGTCGGGAATCTGCTTTATCGACGATTAATTTTATATGGTCATTCCATTTTAAATCACTCCTAATGCCTATCCCCAGATAATTTATGGAATTAACTGCTTGCGGTTGCTGACGTACTATATTGTAGCTAAATGACAAAGGATCTTTCTTTCTATGTATTCGCAGCACATTACACTTGTCTACATTGAGATTCAATTGCTATTCCCTGCACCATGCGTCAATTCGCTGAAGATCCTCCTGCATTTCAGTACAATTTTCCATTGTTACAACCTCTCGATATACCACAGCACCATCCGCAAAAAGCCTCAGTGAACTTCCAAAGTTATCCACAAGGTCATTTATATATGTTGTGAATAGCAACGGTCCCACGATACTCCCCTGCGGCACACCTGAAATTACTCTTACTTCGGAGGACTTCTCTCCATTGAGAATGACATGCTGCGTTCTGTTAACTAGGAACTCTTCAATCCAATCACACAATTGGTCTGATAGTCCATATGAACTAACAATCTATGCATAGCACGCCCTTTTTTTCAGCGTTTGTGGGTGGCTCGTAGCAAGCAGGCGTATTTATCAACGTACAGAAAAAAGTAAGCCACGGAACTGATCGCCGGCCGGAGTGGCCGAGCGGTTCTAGGCGCTTCAGTCCGCAACCGCGCTGCTGCTACGGTCGCAGGTTCCAATCCTGCCTCGGGCATGGATTAGGTTTAAGTAGTTCTAAGTCTAGGGGACTGATGACCTCAGATGTTAAGTCCCACAGTGCTTACGGCCATTTGAACCGTGGCACTGATCGGATCAGAGAAATGAATTTGGTTGGAGCAGCCGCAGCCCTGGCATTTGCTCACGATG